>NC_069129.1:47824348-48077976 GCF_026914265.1 Mya arenaria
TATTATAACATTCTGGCGGTAACATTCAACATTCATAATTATAAGTAAGATAGAAAATAAGGTATCATAAAGATTGCATGTAGGTTTTATTAATTACTTCAATACCATTGTTTAAAGCTGCACCCTCACAGATTGACGGTTTTGACAACCTTTTTTTCATTTTTTTTGTCTTGAAACCAGCGATTTAAGACTGCTGACAAACATCAGATCGCAGCTTTTCATAATTAGTTGCGTTCGAAAGTTGATGTTTCTATGGCTCAAAGCGTCACTAACGCTTTAAGAATAATGAGTTTATCGGCAAAAATTTGCTCATTCAGAAATGTTCATTGGTTGGTCAATATTTATTTATATAATGATATTAACCAATCAAAGCAGTTCAGACCAATCATGCCTAAAGATAACATGTGGACTATTTATAGAAGTGTTAAACAATTAACCAGCCGGGTGGCGGATCCGTGGATTGTGGGTACACACTTGACTGTTAATCCGGCGGTCGCAGGTTCGATTCCCCGTTGCACAAATATAAGTATTATTAATCGTCTTCCGAGAGGGAGGTTGAATTGGGGCTCCGTGTTACAGGGCTATACATGCTAAACCACCAACCTGACCTTTTAAGCCATTTAATGGCGCCGGGGCATGTGTTAATAGTATTTCCATCATGCTTCTTTTCAACATTTCAAATGAAATGGCAGAGGAAACATCATGAAAAATGCACTTTGATTTGTGAGAAAATATCTGTTAACTGTCAAAGACCTGCATATCACGGGAAGGAGTTTGTTGGGTCACGAACAGCATATTGTAAACAAATACATGTAGCAGTGTTTACTTTCTTGTTGCTTGAAATATGACTTTAGCTATATTTAGCACAGCCATTTTCTTGTTTATTAGTTTATTGGCTCAGGACCATTTAGGGTAACCACAAGTGGCGGATCCGGGTTCCAATGGTACTCACTTGACTGTCAACCCAGGGGTATCAGGTTCGATTCCCCGCCGCACTACTACACTTATACTTATCGTCTCCCGGGAGGAACGTTCAATAGGCGTCCCGGACGTGTGACAGTGCTTAACACTGGTGCCATTTAGGGTCCATTTCTATAATAAAACCTTCAAAACTGCACAGAAGAATATTCAGATCAGAGATCTGATAAGACAATTAGTCAATTAGATTCAGATCAATACACAGAGCTTGTGTACAATACACGTTGTTTTTTTTTATTTCTTTATTTAATTATTTATTTATTTATTTTTTATTATTTTTTTTTTTTATTTTTTTTTTGGGGGGGGTCACTAAAATCATCATTTTTTACTGTGCTTCTTGTAAGCGTTACACTAAATCACCATACACATAAACCCCACGCTATTTATTGAACATTGGCCTTGAAAATAAACATGGTTCAAAACAGTTACGGCACCCGCAACCCTCGGGATTAAAATTGTACACTCGCCCTAATACCCTTTTAACACTATACGAAGACCAGGAAAACCGCTCTACGTTTTTTAACATGTTCAAAGTCCGCTCACGTCCTTCACGTCCATTAAGATCGAACCACGTCCTTATCTGTGTCTAATGCGTACCTATTACGTTGACCAAGTTTTGAGGGCGTTGTGGGAATGTGGACACGTGTGATGGGGGCATAATTATGCGCTCATGTATAATCCCAATCACTTGTTGTTGTTTTTGTGCTGTTACTATTTCATATCCCACTATTTGTACTGCTACGCTCACTCCGCCCATTATTAATCAGTAAGCATGTTTCTTTCACAAATCTGGGTTTAAAAGTATGGATGAAAAGTAAAAGGACACGTCCGTTTCGATCAGTTTTTCTTATAAATTCATAGTTATACATGTATACTCTTCAATAAATTTCAGTCAAAAATGTTATTTGCATAAGGATCGTAGGTTCATCCTATGAAAGAACGAGAAAAATATGTAACAGTTTTTTCAGGAGCATCATCCATCAAGCATAAATCATACATAACACATACATAAACTATGCATACTACATATATATATCACAAATACATAATACGTCATACGTGTTACGTCATACATAAATTAAATATGCATACTACATATATATATCACAAATACATCATATGTCATACGTGTTACGTCATACATAAATGAAATATGCATACTACATATATACATCACAAATCCATCATACGTCATACGTGTTACGTCATACATATATATATATATATCACAAATACATCATACGTCATACGTGTTACGTCATACATAAATGAAATATGCATACTACATATATACATCACAAATACATCATACGTCATACGTGTTACGTCATACATATATACATCACAAATACATCATACGTCATACGTGTTATGTCATACATATATTTATATCACAAATACATAATACGTCATACGTGTTACGTCATACATAAATGAAATATGCATACTACATATATACATCACAAATACATCATACGTCATACGTGTTACGTCATACATAAATGAAATATGCATACTACATATATACATCACAAATACATCATACCCCATACGTGTTACTTCATACATAAATTAAATATGCATACTACATATATACATCACAAATACATCATACATCACACGTGTAACGTCATACATATTTACATCACAAATACATCATACATCACACGTGTAACGTCATACATATGTACATCACAAATACATCATACATCACACGTGTAACGTCATACATATATACATCACAAATACATCATTCATCACACGTGTAACGTCATACATATATACATCACAAATACTTCATTCATCACACGTGTAACGTCATACATATTTACACCACAAATACATCATTCATCACACGTGTAACGTCATACATATATACATCACAAATACATTATTCATCACACGTGTAACGTCATACATATATACATCACAAATACATCATTCATCACACGTGTAACGTCATACATATTTACATCACAAATACATCATTCATCACACGTGTAACGTCATACATATTAACTTCACAAATACATCATTAATCACACGTGTAACGTCATACATATTTACATCACAAATACATCATTTATCACACGTGTAACGTCATACATATTTACATTACAAATACATCATACATCACACGTGTAACGTCATACATATTTACATCACAAATACATCATACATCACACGTGTAACGTCATACATATCGACATGATTCAAAAACATCATACGTGTATCATATTCAATAAACAATACCATACATTGGCCCGATTGTTCAGAGCTTCGTTAAAATTAACAACCTGATTAACTTTATCATTGTTAACTTTTAAAGGTGACCTATTTGATAAAATGCTCAAATATTTAATCAAAACAAGTACAGCTGAAACAGTTGTCTCACCTCTTGTGAGGAATACTACAGATCATAAGTGTATACATCTGTGAAACTTACAGAGCAATATTGACTTGAAATATAACAACGATGACGTAAATAACGTTGTTAACTTTAACAAAGTTCCCAATGTATCTTATACTACAAAACAAAATGTCATGGAGTTTTATGGGAGAGAATATATGCATATAGACTTCTTATCAACTGCTCAATACTGTAAACATAACATCATGTCTAATAACATAAACTTCAATTGGTTGGACAATTAGTACATATTTACGCGCACAATTCATGAAAAACTCCAATTATGTAATGAGTTTATCATTATTGGTATCATCAAACTTAGAATTTCGTCTTTAATCATAGTTTTTGGCAAATAACGTTTGCGTATTACTTTATATTACTACAAATTCATACTTATATTCAATGTCCACACTATCGCTTAGTTAACAATACAGTCAAAACCCGCTATTTCAAAGCCGTTGGGACCTCGAGAATGACTTCAGGATTACGAGCATTCGAGATAACCGAAAAACAAACAAGTATATAAAAATAACCAAAACAATAAAAATAAATTCGACATAACCAGAGCATCGAGATAACAAAGTTCGACATAGTGAGTTTCCATTGTATATTCAGTTTCTGTCAATGTGATTTCTTCTTTATTGCCATTAAACTGTGACCATGATTTCAGGCAATGGTTTTAACAACTGAAAATGTATGTTACAGTTATTATAGCCAGTCAAACTTTCAGTTAAAAATTCATTTAACAAGTAAACTCCAATAAAAAACAACAACTTTAAGACATGATTCGGTTAGTTATAAGCATCTCCTGCACGGTGTGCACGATTTCAGCAGCTTACTTTTCTGCTACTAACTGTACTAACAAATAGGTCCAGGAAAAAAATCCCCAAAACTTGCTTACACGCCCCCATTTCTCGAAACAACTGAAGTCCCTCAAAACTTGATTAAGCTAAGCTCACTGTTTTTTTGTTTCATTTACTAAATTTGTGTAATATTCACATTCTTAAGAGTTTTTGGAGTTTAAAGGGAAATTATGTTCGTGATTATCATGATAAAATAGGTTTTACTTAGAAAAATCACGCACGCAAGTACGCACGCACGCACGCACACAAACACGCACACGCACACACACATACCAGCCAATCATACGGAATATGTTGCATGGTAAAATTGAATGAAAACAAAAGCTAAGAAAACTGTAACGAAGCAATATTTTTAAAGATCGCCATGCTATAATTAGATGGAACAGTGTTAAAATATTACGCGTATTTTTTATAGCATATTTGCACTGAAGCTATGTATGTGTTTGTTTAATATGAAGTTCAATTATTTTATTCCGAAATCAACTAGTTTTACACCAAACAAATCTCGTCTGTGAGTGACAAAATCAGCATTAAAATTTTTCAGTGATAGTTTAAATATACAATATAAAAATAATTTTGTCTACCTTTCTTGAAAGACAACATCATTTTCTTTACATTTGCATAGGAAAGCATGTCTAAAATAGAAACTTGCTTGTCCAGTCATCAGTATCTTTTAAAGCTGCACTCTCAGAGATTGATCGTTTTGACAACTTTTTTATTTGTTGTCTTTGAATGAGCCATTTTGGGGAATAAATGTCTAAAACCAGTGATATAAGAAAGCTAACAAAAATCAGATCGCAGGTGTTTATAGTTACGTTCTAAAAGTGATGTTTTATGGCTTAAAGCATCACGTAATATTACTTATAGTTTGAGGTATCAAGGTATTACTCGATTCAAAGCATTGTGATTCTGAAACATTTTGTTTTAAACCTGTCAGTCTATAAGAGTGCAGCTTTAAGTACTACTGACAAGGTAGGCTATAATGCTGACAGAAGGCATGATAATTCCGCATATAGCTCGTGACAAGGTAAGCTTTAATGCTGACAGAAGGCAGGATAATTCCGCATATAGCTCGTGACAAGACCAGCTTTAATCCTGACAGAAGGCATGATAATTCCGCATATAGCTCGTGACAAGGTAGGCTATAATGCTGACAGAAAGCATGATAATCCCGCATATGACTTTTGACAAGGTAAGCTTTAATGCAGACAGAAGTCATGATAATTCCGCATATGGTTCGTGACAAGGTAAGCTATAGTGCTGACTTAAGGCATAATAATTCCGCATATGGCTCGTGGCAAAGGTAAGCTATAGTGCTGACAGAAGGCTTGATAATTCCGCATACAGCTCTTGACAAGGTAGCTTTAATGCTGTCAGAAGGCTTTATAATTCCGCAAATAGCTCGTGACAAGGTAAGTTATAATGTTGACAGAAGTCATTATAATTCTGCATACAGCTTATAACAAAGTTAGCTTTAATCCTGACAGAATGCTTGATTATTCCGCATATGGCTCGTGACAAGGGAAGCTTTAATGCTAACAGAAGGCATGATAAATCCGCATATGGCTCGTGACAACGTAAGCTATAATGCTAAAAGAAGGCATGATAATTCCGCATATAGCTCGTGACAAAGCAGAATGCATGATCATTCCGCATTTAAATCGTGATAATAGAAACCTATACTGCATAGGTATGGTCGTTCTGTATATATATATTTATGGTATGTTCTGTTGTATATATATATAGTACAATTATACAAGAATAATTATACAAGTATATATGTTTATGATTAACAGCTATTATTTCGAACATGATACCTTAAGTATTACCACCTTAAACAGTGGACATGACGTTGCAAATAAGGTGAATCCGTTAAAAGGCCAAGTTCTTGATGCAAATCACATCCATTGCCTTAAAGGGACTCGCGCATGTGTTTGAAATATTATGTTTTACGGTTTTTAAGCATCTGACAACAATAATAGTATAATTATTTTGCTCTTTGATACCGAGGGATGGGGAAAGATAAAGGGATGCGGCAAGGGAGGGGGATGGGGAAAATTAGAGGGAGGCAGAATGGTAGAGGGATGGAGAAAGGAAGATGGATGGGGAAAAGGAGAGGGATAGGCAAAGTGAGAGGGATGGGGAAAGGGAGAGGTATGGACAAAGGGAGAGGGTTGGGGAAAGGGAGAGGATGAAAACAGGAGAGGGATGAGGAAAGGGAAAGGGATTGAGATAGGGATTGGGAAAAGGAGAGGGACGGTGAACGGGAGAGGGCTGGAGAAAGGGAAGGGGTGGGGAAAGGGGGAGGGATAAGGAAAGGGAGGGGATGGGGGAAAGGGAGAGAGATGAGGAAAGGGAAGGGATGGGCAAAGGGAGAGGAATGAGCAAAGGGAGAGGGAGGGGGAGGTTAGAAGGATGGACAAAGGGAGAGGGATGGGGAAAGGGAGAGGGATAAGGTAAGGGAGGGGAATGGGCAAAGGTAGAGGGTGGGGGAGGTTAGAAGGATGGACAAAGGGAAAGGGATGGGGAAAGGGAGAGGGATAAGGAAAGGGAGGGGATGGGCAAAGGGTGAGGAATGGGCAAAAGAAGTGGGAGGGGAAGGTTATAAGGATGGACAAAGGAAGAGGGATGGGGAAAGGGAGATGGATAAGGAAAGGAGGGGGTGGGCAAAGGGAGAGTAATGGGCAAAGGGAGAGGGAGTGGGGAGGTTAGGAGGATTGACAAAGGGAGAGGGATGGGGAAAGGGAGAGGAATTAGCAAAGGGAGGGGGATGGGAAAATGGAGAGGGACGGAGAAAGGGAGAGGGATACGGAAAGGGAGTGGGTGGGGAAAGGGGGAGAGATGAGGAAAGGGAGGGTGATGGAGGAAAGGAAGATTGATGAGGAAAGGTAGTGGGATAGGGAAATGGAAAAGAATGGGCAAATGGAGAGGGAGGGGGGTAGAAGGATGGGCAAATGGAGAGGGATGGACAATGGGAGAGGAATGGGCAAAGGGAGAGGATAGGGAAAGATAGAGGGATGCGATAAGGGGTAGGGATGGGGAAAGGGAGAGTTATGGGCAACGGGAAGGGGATGGGCAAAGGGAGAGGGATGGGGAAAGATAGAGGGATGCGGAAAGGGATAGGGATGCGGAAAGGGAGAGGGATGGGGAAAGATAGAGTGATGGGGAAAGATAGAGGGAAGGGGGAAAGGAAAGGGATGGGTAAAGGAAGAGGTATGGGCAAAGGGAGAGGCATGGAGAAAGAAAGAGGGATGCGGAAAGGGATAGGGATGGGGAAAGATTGAGTGATGGGGAAAGATAGAGGGAAGGGGAAAGGGAAAGGGATGGGAAAAAAGAGAGTGGTGAGGAAAGATAGAGTGATGGGGAAAGATAGAGGGAAGGGGAAAAGGGAGAGGGATGGGAAAAGGGAGAGTGGTGAGTAAAGATAGAGGGATGGGGAAAGGGAGAGGGATGGATAAAGGGAGAGGGACGGGCAAAGTGAGAGGGATTGAAAGGTAGAGGGATGGGGAAAGGGATTGGTAAAAAGGAGTGGAAATAGACAAGGAATGTAAAGGTTGTATGTGTAGATTGGAGAGGGTTGTTTTACTGTCCGTCGAAGTGTTCTCGAAAGTGTTATAGGTTTATTATTATTATTATTATTATTATTATTATTATTATTATTATTATTATTGTTATTATTATTATTATTATTATTATTATTATTATTATTATTATTATTATTATTATTACCACTATAATTGTTATAATTATTATCATTATTGTTTTTAATATTATTATTATTATTATTATTATTATTATTATTATTATTATTATTATTATTATTATTATTATTGTTTTTATTATAATTATTATTATTTTTATTATTATTATTATTATTATTATTATTATTATTATTATTATTATTATTATGTTTATTATTATTATTATTATTATTATTATTATTATTATTATTATTATTATTATCATTTTTATTATTATTTTTATTATCATTTTTATCATTTTTATTATTTTTCTGCTTATTCACATTATAATTGGTTAATAAGGTCAGGAGTCCTTTTGATGTGAATACCTTGAGTCTGTAGTACTCTTACTCCCAAATAAGATGGACCATAATTAATAATATTGTTTTAAAATTCCAAAAAATATGAAAAATGTAAGAAAAAAAGATGGTTATTATGATGGTTATCGGGTTTAATTTGAAAGAAATGAGAATAAAACACGGTAGTTCTACCTTATGAGACCACAGAAAAATATTAAAGCATTCACCAATCATTTAATATTTTAGCCCTCTCCGCCCTTTAATTAAGGTTATCAGCAGATAAAATTTTCCATATCTGCATTATTTAGTAAGAAGTTAAAGGTTTGTCAGTTAAAATTTATGTTTGTTATACATGTGTATGTATTGATTTTGAATAAGAGTGTCACATTAAATCGCATGTTTACAAACGTTTAAACTTCGTGGATCGATACAAAGGTTATCTATAAACATGCGCAGTGGATAAAATGAATTTACTTCCTTGTTGGTTTTAAAGATCAACAAAATAAAGGTAAATATTACGTTAATTACTTTATTGAAAAATGATTGATATAAGCGACATTAAAAGCAAGATGTTGTGTGATAAAAATAGTAAAGTAGCACATTTGAACGATCTCTAATGCTATTCTAAATTAGAACATCGATCACTACTTTCGTTTTGAAAATGATTCGTATAGACAAGACAGTTTATGTTTGTCCTAAGGTCAGTTATTTCACGTGATTGAACTGAATCTGTACGTTTTCACTTGAATAAAACAGTTAGCTTATAAAAGTGAATCATTTGGTTGTTTAAATAGATGGAAGTACCCGGAAAGAAGCGTGACCCTGACCTTGACAAGCGTTCAGCTGATGCCACGGTCTACTGCCAGCCGTGTGGAGAAGGGGGTAAACGCGCTGTGGCCCAGGGCTTCTGTCAGACCTGCGAGGAGTAAATGTGCGCTCCCTGTGTCGAATACCATAAGAGATTGAAGATGTTAAGGAACCACATTTTGCTATCAAAAGATAGGATGCCCTCCTTCTACCCGACAACGAAGAAATCAGCTATCGCCGACACGGATTATTGTAACCACCACCCGCAGGAGATGATAAAGTTTTATTGCCCGACCCACGGAGACCTTGGCTGTGGCGACTGTGTCGTACTCGACCATCGCAGCTGTAAAGTTGACTACATCGCTGATGTGGCTAAAGAATTTGTCATTGGAAATGAATTTAGAGAGCTCGAACCATCAATTAATCGAGCTGAAGATCTTTTATCCGGGCTCGTTAGTAACGTCAAGGAGATTTTTGGTAATGTTGAAAACCAGTCTAAAGTTGAGATAGATAAACTGAGGAAGTTCCGTGTAGAAATAAACACATACCTGGACAGGTGCGAGAAGGAGTTGCTCGACAACATCGAGAAGGTCAAGACCGAGGATGAGAACGCGCTGACTGCACTTAAGACCGATTGTGAGTTGATGAAAACCCGACTTGAGGCCATAAGGGCGGAACTGACTTCCGGTGACGTCTCTGTGAACCAGCGATATGTTACGGCAAGGCGAGGCATGAAGGAGCTACGGGGAATTAATGACAATATGGAGAAGATGGCTGATAGGATGAACGCCCGGAAGTACCGGTTCACTAAGGACGCGGGCACGGAGCGGCTACTGGGATCGAAAATGGGCCTTGGAACACTTGACGTTGCGGGAGAGTTTCAAAAGAATAGTATGTTTAAAAATCACTTTACATGTTTAAGTATCACTTGACTCTTAAAAGGATAGCGTTGTAGTTATTTGAGTAAAATTCTAAGTAATATCTCAATAATTTGTGCTTATATTGAGTTCTTGTTCATAATGGCCAAAGCTATTACTTAAGTCATGGCACAGAAGTTTAACTTAAACTAAACGAAAAGTTTTAATCCAAAATTTCTGATCATGAATACGTTTTTTTCTGCAATCAATTCGGTAAACCCGCCTGGTTGCAAGTACACTGCAAGTACACTGTAAAGAAATATAAATCGGCATCGACGCGAATGCCAACGCAGCCTGTTTTTCCCATTCGGTATAACTTGGAATTTATCATAAAATCCATAGTTATTGGGCTTACTGTACATAAGCGTATTTGTATAAACAATTTTTACAGTGTCATTTAAATATATTTCAAGGTCTTCACAACACTCCGACCTTTTCCATCTAAACCAAAAGGAACTTTGATTTATATATGTATTTTTCTGTTCGAAATACTATCTTTATGACTATTTTTATTGTTTTAAAAAGGTGATCAGCTGACTCAAGGTAATGGTAATGCCCATTTTTAGTGCTGTGTCTTATATGCCCAAAATTTTCACCCGGGGCAAACATATCAACGGGATGCACATTTGGCCTTGGGTATGTTTTTGACGAGTTTATATGACAATTGGGAAAAGTAAATATTTTCAATAAAAAACAAAAGTTATAAATAATTTGCCAAAACATTTCGACAGATTTCTTTTTATATATCAATGCGTTACTTTTATTGTTTTATGTCGAATATTCGAATTAAGATCCCCAATATAGAAACACACGCTGGGTTAAGGCAAATTTGTCTCCGAAAGAAAACAAAATAATGCTTGTTTGCGCTTATGTGCACTTATTTATCCCTGGGGTAAATCTTGTCACAATAATTTGGCTAAAATATCAAACTGACAGAAAAGACGTGTTAATAATGTGTTCGTAAGATATACGGGAAAAAATTGTACATTGAATTTGTTTGCATGCGTACTTATGACGGGAACATTAAAATGATTATAACTCAACTTGTCAAATATAGCTTTTGGTGCTCGCTCGGTGAATTTTATTGTATATTACACTAAAACCAAAAACACCTCTTTATCATTTATATTTATTACCGGGTGTCCGTGTCTTGTTTGTTTAATCTAAATTTTCTCATTGAAAACAAAACACTTACAATTGAAGCTGCACCTTTTTAAAAAAAGTTAAAACCATTGTCGCATTTAAGTTTATAAGACGAAAGTGAAAAAAAATAATGTAGTCCACTATTGTATTCAGTTCCAGTTCCTGACCTCTCTACTGTCACATGGAAGAATGGAGTAGACATCAACGTCAAAACGCCACAAGACCGGGGAACCTGCCTTATAACCGGCCTCGCACTGCTGTCTCCCGGTATCTTCCTTCTGACTGACAACGGTAACAGCTGTGCCAAACTGTTGGACGCCACCACCCGCACCGTCACGTCCCGACTCGAACTGCCAGTCCAGCCCTGGGACGTGTGTGCGCTTCCTGATGACCAGGCCGCCGTCACCCTTCAGAAAAAATCCATAATTCAGTTCCTGTCTACGAAAGGAGGACAGTTGTCTCTTGGAAGGGAAATTAAAGTATCACCTGACTGTCGTGGTATTGCGTATAACAGCAATAGATTATACGTGTCTTACTCATCAAACCCGAGTATTGAGGTGATGGCATTGGATGGTCATATTTTAAGTACATTTAAAACAGTTGATGAAAGACAAATTTTCCAATGCCCAATATATCTGACTGTGTCAGCTTCCACACCACCGACCCTGTACGTGTCTGACAGCACTGCCCACACCGTCCTTCAGCTGTCTCTAGACGGGAAGGTGCTACGAGAGTACAGTTACAAGAAGCTCGAATATCCCAAATCCGTGGTGGCGGTAGGTCCGGGTCAGCTGCTCGTGTGTGGGAATCGCTGTCAGAGCGTGATACTGCTAACGGAGAGGGACGGAAAGATGGCGGAAATACTGGGACGGAAGGACGGACTGACCAAACCTTACTCTGTGTTATTCTGTCCTGACAAACGTGCCATAGTTGTTGGGATGTTTAATGGTGACTCACTGAAGGTATTTAATGCAAACTGACAGTGTTTCTTTCTTAGTCATGATTGTTGTTTCTTAGGAAAAAATTACCATGCATTAAATTATCTTTAAACAACTGAAAAGTAAATGCAAAAACATTTATTTTACAATTTCAGCTTGCGGTTTTGATTTGTTTTTTTTGTAAACTTGTGTTATCAAACCGAATAACCATTTATATTAAATGACATGTACAATATATCGAATAAATATTAAGTGTATTTTGCAGTTATGTTTAGCAAGAAATAGAAAAACAAATTAGTGTAAATATTGTAGTATTATCATAACATTTTTTCAAGTAACTATAAAGGATGTTGTCAATGGAAATTTTCAAGTGTAAATCCAGCTTCCATTTGAATAGAAAAAATGATAAAATGATTTCATACCTTCAAATTTAAGGTATCTAATAAAATGTTTTTATATTTTTTGAGTATTTACGTATCTTGAGACGCAAAAGTGATATTGCCTTTTTATTAAAATTGTATGTAATATTTCTTCATTTAACCATGTCCTGAAAAGATTTTACTTAAACATTTTAAATAAAAAAATGTTTATAAACAAATCTTGAAGTGTCGGTTGAGAAATCCGGTAAATATATGTTAGCTGATTGGGCTCTGTATTTATGTTAAAGAATAACTCTAAGTTCTTAATGTTTCGATGTACTTGTGATTTGGTCTTAATAAACGTCTATATTTATATTAAGCAATAATCAATAAAAAAGACAATGGCCTGTCGCAGATATTAATTTATGTCTGTTAAGGCCATCATTTAAATCTATCTGATAAGTGGTTAAAATTCCTCAGCGGTTTATTTCAAAAGAGCTTCATTATGGCAGGTGTAAATGGGATATTCCGAGAATAGCTAGAAGGATTGCAGAATGACTCATATACTTGCATTATTTTCACCGCCCCGATAGCTCGGTGGTGGTGTATTCTCTTCGGGTGCGGAAACTCTGTAAAAATGAGTTTCTATGAGTTTTTATGAATCATAAATTGAGTTACTGTGAACCATAAATTGAGGAACTGTGAATCAAATTTAATTACTGTGTATTGAATATTACTTAATATTGTCAAATCAATTGTAAAAAACGGAATGCATAACAACGACAATGCATGGTGCAATGGAAAAAAAAAACACTAAGTGAAATCTTCAAATCCATTATATTTTTTAATTACAGTCGAACCCCGTTAGCTCGAACTTGTTTGACTCGAATAACTCGTTGGCTCGAACTGGATGCTAAGGACCCATTTCTTTATACTTAGGTTAAGATTCCCGCTTGGCTCGAATTTTCTGAGGCTCGAGGTATTTTCGCCGGTCCATTGGAATTCGAGCCAACGGGGTTCGACTGTATTGCGGATTTTGAGTTGTGCAGGCTCTTAAACGTACCTCTCCGACCTGACTATATCCCTCTCATTTTCCCAGCAGCCATTACATTGCTTTGGAAACAAACAAGGCTACTCATCCCTCCGTCCTGGCTCTATATCTCTGATTTCCCTGGCAATCATAACATTGCTTTGATAAAACAAACAAGGCGAATTATCAATCCGTCCTGGCTCTATCCATCGAATTAGCCTAGCAACCATTTGATTGCTTTGGAAACAAACAAGGCGACTCATTCCTCCGCCCTGGCTCTATTCCACTGATTTGCCTGGCAACCATTTGATTGCTTTGGAAACAAACAAGGCGACTCATCCCTCCGTCCTGGCTCTATTCCACTGATTTGCCTGGCAACCATTTGATTGCTTTGGAAGCAAACAAGGCGACTCATCCCTCCGTCCTGGCTTTATCCCTCTAATTTGCCTGGCAATCATTTGATTGTTTCGGAAACAAGCAAGGCGACTCATCCCTCCCTCCGCCCAGGCTCTATCCCTCTAATTTGCCTGGTAACCATTACATTACATTGGTAACAAACAATGCGACTTATCCCTCCGCCCTGGCTCCATCCCTCTAATTTGCCTGGCAACCATGACCTTACATTGGAAACACACAAGGCGGCCATTCTTTCCCTCTTGGCTCTATCCGTCTGATTTGCCCAACAACCATTATATGTGCATTGCTTTGGAAACTGGCAGGCAATGCGACTCATCTCCGTCCTTGTCATATATCCCTCTCATTTCCCCAGCAACCAGTACATTGCTTTTAAAACAAACAAGGCGGCTCATTTCTCCGCACTGGCTCTATCCCTCGCATTTGCCCAGCAAGCATTACATTACATTGGTAACGCACAAGGCGACCATTTGTTTGATAATCATGAAGTTGATAGTAATATATATGAAGGTGTATCATACAGTTTTGATCAAGAATTGAGTGTTGAAGAGAAAGGGGTGGAAGAAATTGATTTAGAAAGAGTAAGAACTAGTGAATTCAAGTTTAGACAAGATCTGTATGGGTTACAGCATGATTCCCTCATGAAGAAAGTGCTAGATAGCAAGCTGGCAAGAAGGCCCCTTGCTGTAGTAGAGGAAAAAGAAAGATTCAATATGGACAGACTGGTTTTTAAGCAAGATAAGAAAAGGGCTTATAAGCCTTTTAAAGTATCAAAAAGAAGATTAGAAAGATTAGAAAGGCAGACTTATGGATACAATAATTATGATGATTAGAAATGTAATTTTTGTTCTTTTTTATGTGTGGTACTTTGCGAAAATGTTTAGCAATAAAGTTTCATGTATATAGTTTATTTTATAACAATCTGTTAAATAATTATAAGAAATTTTAGTAATGCAATGTTTAAGAACATCTAAGACTACTGTTAAAATTGGTCTCAAAGCCATGTATATCGATTACAAGGTGATTTTTACTAGTTTTATTCAATAAATTAATGCAATTTATTTAAAAACGAAAAACAATCTTAACAAACACATCTATAAGACTGAAAGGGAAAGCTCTCAATCCTGATTTCACAATAATCCTAAATATCATCATCCCTGGATTCCCTTTATGAAGCAATACTCACTTGAAAGTATTTTCAATGCTGCATGTGCAGACAGAAGTGCAGTATCAACCAAACCGTATCAATTTATTCAAATTTAATGGTTCAATAGGCCAGTTAGGTTCAGAATTTTTTTTAAGTCACATATCCAAACAGCACGAACACAGTTTGGAGTCTGCTTTTACTCAACAGATTTCAAAACAGAATGTACAAAAATCCAGGATCCTATCAGACGCTTCCTGTATTAACTTTTCTGTAAAAGATTCAAGTATTGGCTATGAAGGCATTATTTTAATCATGTACGCCAACTTATTAAGTAAGCTTTGCTTAAGTTTAATGGAATTTCTTATTGTTTGAACCTCATGGCGCTTGCTAAAAAAGCAATGGAGTAATCCAGTTCAATCTAGGATCCTATCAGATGATTCCTGTACTAACTTTTCTGTAAAAGATTCAAGTATTGGCCATATCAAGGCATTATTTTAATCATGTACACCAACTTATTAAGTAAGCTTTGCCTCATAAGTTTGATTGAATTTCTTATTGTTTGAACCTCATTGCGCTTGCTAAAAACAGCAATGGAGTAATCCAGTTCAATCTATTGTTAATCATGTCAAGCCGACAAGCTGATCGCATGTTCCAAACATGACCCTCCAAGGTCAAGGCCGTAATTTTGTGTCAAAGGTCAGGAAGCTGTATTCTTCATGTCTGCTCCAGGAAATTATAAGAGGACATCTTGATTTAATATTGATTATATTAATAAGGATTGGAACTCAATGGTGTTTAAATGAAAGAATGTGCTGTACTGTAGTTAATTACTAGTATAACAAATCCAAATATATTATAACAAGAGGCCCACAAGGCCCTATGCTCTACTATGACCTTGTTTGGTCATTTTCTTTACATATGGTATACATTGTGTGTATACCATGTGATAAATTGCATTACAAATGCTGTGTTGGAAGGCAATATTTTGCTTCAAATGAAGAATTTAAACAAAGGTAACTTTTCTATTTCTTCACCATTTTAAATGAAACATAGTGCAGTCTACGCCGCTAACAGAGCCCTGCCTTAGGTCTTTAACCAGAGTTAATGCTATGATTTAATATTGATATAACAACATTAATTATTGATGTAAAACACAAGGAACATAAAAAATACTAGTATAATATTTTAATCATTATATGACTTACATAAATAATTCTTATTGCCACGGTTTAAGAATTTGTATGTATTTTAGTAAAAAATGGGCATAACTTGATAATACTTATGATCAGTGTTACGGGCTTTGATTTACACATGCGTATCTAGCAACATGTGTACCAAGTTTCATTTGAATTGACAATACCTCGACTTTTCCTGGAAAAAAAACAACAACATATAAACTATATATATATATATAGTCATTGTCATCAAATTATTTTATGAACTACAAATTGTTATACAGCGGAAATATTTCTTTACAGACATTATCTCAAAACAATATCTACATGCATCTACACATTTGAATACCAAATTATATCCTTGATGATCATATCCTTGCCTTGTATGTACATTTTGTAACATGACTGTTGATCCAGACTTGAAATTCTTTTTCAATAAATGAAAATGAATGGCTACATTACCATAATGGTCAAGCTACATAATTACACTGATTCCATGACACTTTTATTATTAAAAAGAAAACAGAAAACATTTTCTTTTTCGATATACAAATATATATATCAACAAACATAATCACATGGTTGACCGTTTTGAACACTTTATGACAGCGGTCAACAGTTTAGGTATATTTTGTTGTCTGCTGCGATGACAGTGTTGATATTATTGGTAGAACATGTATATCTTGTTGTCTGCCTCAATGATGGCTCTAAAATCACCAATTTTGAACCACATGGTGGTAGCAGTCTAGTTAATAGAATGTTGTGTTGCCTGCTCTGAATGTGGTCCATAGCAGTTTTTAACTTAAGATATATAATGTTCTCTGTCCCAATGCCTGGATTTAAATCATCAATTATAAACCACAAGGAAATAGCTGTGTTTATTTCAGTGTATATTTTGTTGTCCAATCCAATGACTGGTATTAAATCACTAACATTGAACCACATGGTCGGTGGTAGCAGTCTACACTTTTGGGTATATCTTGTTGTCCGCCCTAATGAATGGTATTAAATCACCAATATTGAACCGCATCGTCGGTGGTAGCAGTCTACAGTTTTGGGTATATCTTGCTGTCTGCGCCAATGACTGGTATTAGTTTATCAGCTTCTTCCCAGGGGAGGTAGCGACGAATCAAGGAGTTAAGACTGGTCTTCTCTGTTACATAGCCTTGCCTGAAATTCAATATTACATGTGTAAATATCATTGGAATAAAGAGTAAAGAGGCAGTATGTTTTACAATACCTGCATAAAAAAGGTCTTCTAGGTATAATAATTCTTGATATAAATGCATTCACCTGAAGGATGCACTCTTACTCCTTAAGAAAATTTACAACAAGTCATACAAATGTATTATTATACCAAAAAGGTATGAATTTATATCGAAAACTATGGTTTTTATGAAGGATACCAAATTTAATTTGAAAGAAATATGCAGAAAACACGCTATTTCTACCTTATGAGACAATAGTAGATCACAGTTAACCTTTTAGCACTCACCAATCATTTAATGTTTTTGCTTGTTCAGCTATTAAATACACCATTACAATCATGTTATCAGTAATTAATATTTTTCACAAATGCATTATTTAGTATTAAGGTAGTTAAATGTTTATCACTCAAAATTTTTGTTATACTGATTTTGAATAAGAGTGTCACTTTAAGCTAACAAAAAATGATTTTCATGTACATGTATGCTTTATTCAAAATTAAATCAATTTCAATTATCTAGACTGTCAGTAGTAAATGTCTATGACAGCATGAAATTAACATGTGTACCTCTTAAAGAGCAGTTCAAAGTCGGCCATCTGTATGCGTTTCCTGCCAGCATGTCTGGCGTATGCCTCCAAGTCCGCACACAAGTTATCCCAGTACGTCTCAGACCTTGACAATGAAACACAAGCAATGCAATAACAAATACACATGTATATGCTTTTGAGATGAAATGCATCTTAATTAATATTAAGTAGCTTAACTATCACCAATAAGATATTTTGTAGTTTAATTATCGCTAATATCTTTTGAAAACGAATATTACAATCATTTTAAAACCAGTTGATGTTGTTGAACTCATTTCCAACTTTTTTCACAATGTTAAACGGTCCAAAGCCTTTATAATGGTAATGTTTTTAAGTGATATACTAGAATTCAGTAAATCAGATGTGATGCCTGTTGAGAGAGCTCAACATGACCTTGACCTCACCATGACCTTGACCTCGAAATCAATAGAGCTTATATACTGATATGACCAAAAGGCATACAAATTTTGAAAGACTCTATGATAACAAAAAGAAAGACTAGACTAAATCCGTCATAAGAAATTGACCTGAAACAAAACTGATTGTGTTCTTCGATAGGGTTGGCATGACCTATTATCTCCATAATCAATTTTTCTAGTCCTTCAGAAAAAAATATACTGGTGCCTATTCAAGAAATAGATTTAAGATTTATTCATAATCAGTTACAGCTCTCTTTACAATCAAACTCAGAAAATATGATATAAACTATCACATACACTTTCATGACCTCCTTAATAGCGTCCTTGGCCACACGCATGCCGGCAAAATGGTTGAAATGTTTCTTCACTGTTGTCGTTGGTATCAGGTAGCGAGACTTCTGACGAGGTTTTCGCACAACCTTCTTCTTTGGGCTACACGATATTTACAGTGGTTAGATTGATGAGTTGATGAATCCATTATGAAAACCGGAGAATTGACATCTTCCATTTAAAACATACAACTCACCCACAGTGGCAGAATAAAAGAATCTCAATAGATAGTTTCAGTATACTTTTCTATCTTTTTTAAGTTAAAAAACTTCTAATTGGGGACAGTCCAGTTTGAAAGTGCCTTAATTGGGTGATTTGTATAATGTTTTAAAGCTGCACTCTCACAGATTGAACGTTTTGACAACTTTTTTTTTATTTTTTGTCTGGGAACAAGCCAATTTTTGCGAATATGCATGGAAACCTGTTATATACAACTGCTGACAAAATATAAGACCGCAGATTTTTATATTTAAGTTCAATACTGATTTTTTATGCATTTTTTTTAAACCGTTAGTAAAGATTTACGCCATAAAACATTACTTTTCAAACGGAAATGTGAATATCTACGATCTGATCTTTTATCAGCAATCATTTGTTTGCAGATATTTACACAAAAATTTGCCCTTTCCAACACAAGAAATAAAAAAAGTTAAATCTGTGAGAGTGCAGCTTTAAGTGTAAAGTTGTTTTTAAATGCTTTAGGCAATACGCTCATGCGTACACAAACAGTTTAAGTTAATTGATAGGTCTTTAGTAAGGTTTTAAAAAACAGGGTGGTAAGGTAGAAAAAAGGGCGCATTTAGACATGCTATAAAGAATTGGGACATTTTATATCAAAAAGAAAGGAATGGTGTAAAAGTGAGGTAATATTTGGTGTCAACTGCCGAAGATGTTAATTTTGTAAGTATTTATAATCATATCAAGATTTAATCAAAACAACAGAAATATTTGACAGTCTTCATTATTGAATTCTATGATTGCAGAAGGGTGCACATGCTGGTCTCCATAAGGGCAGAAGGGTGTTACACGTACCAAAACGGCAGGGTGTAGCACCCTTCCATAACTCTTTAGCAAAACCTTATTAATAATATAATATGATACTTAAAACATAGTGTGGAAAAGTGTTACTATAGTACCGATATGAAGTATTTCTTAAAGATTCAATGGAGTGTATTTAATTTCAGTTTATAGAATAAGGCCAATTCTAATTAAATGAAAGATTTTCATCCAATTTTTAATTCACTAGGGCTGGGGGGCATTTTTTTATTAATTTTAATTTTTATTTTTCACTGTTGAATACGTGTTCATGCTCTTTCTCATTGCATAACAGACCACATGCATGTGTTT
Source organism: Mya arenaria (assembly GCF_026914265.1). Classification (NCBI taxonomy): domain Eukaryota; kingdom Metazoa; phylum Mollusca; class Bivalvia; order Myida; family Myidae; genus Mya; species Mya arenaria. The sequence goes on from NC_069129.1 coordinate 47,844,459, forward strand.
CTAGACAAACCATGAACACAACTGTAACAATTCTCCTTTTTTACATGTGAATGTTATACACTATATGTATGAATTAACACATTTTAATCAACATTTTTATTTGAGTCAATAAAATTTAAGGGTCGGAGAAAACAAGAGCAGGGCTGAAAATCTAGCAATTAAAATTAATTTATAGGGACCTACAATGAGGACATTTAATATGAATGAGTAAGATCAATTATATAACATCAAATATGACATCAATACAATTTATATTGAAGAGCCCCAACAACATAGCCAAGATAATGAAATAAAGAAAATGCTAATTGGTGCTGACTGTTTTACATAAACTAGGTTTTAAAAGATTACAAGATACATGTATGATATAGGAGCTGGACATATTGAAATCAAAGGTTGTACTAGCCTTTTTACTGTTATTTCAGCTGCAGTGGAGGTTATGTTTGTATTTTCGCCTTCTGTCTGTAAAATTGAAGGGTTACTTATCAAAGACAAGCAACAAAACATTTAAACATGAACTGAACACTTAATTATGATCTAAAAATAAACATTATTTTCTAAAAAGTGAACATAAACAAAATATACCTCTTGGTGGAAGACCACTGTATGATGCAACATTCAATATGTCAAGGGTGTGGCCCTAGTTGTTTTAAACAAAAAGATTTCCCAAAATGAGTATGATAAAAAAAAATTACTCAGGGATGTGACTAATTTTGACCCCAGGGGCATAATTTGAACAAGACCACTAGACAATTAACACACCAACTATCTAAGCTACAGGCCTCATGGTTTTTGTCAAGATTTTTCCTTTTGGTTGCCATGGCAATAAGAGTTCTAAATGGAATTCATGGAATTTAAACAATTTTGAAAAGGCACTATCAAAGGAACATCCCATGAAGTTTCATCTAAATTTGCCTGGCAGTTTAAGAGGGGATGTCTTTTGAAGTAATTGTTGGCAGACAGATGACAGGCGAACAGAGATGGAGGTGGGCAATGGGAAAATAAACAACTTTAACCGTTCAATTTTATCACCAAAACAGCACTTACTGATGGAGTAACAGGTTCTAGTAAGTTGAGGGATTGTCTTAATCAAACAAGATTGCTCACCTGCTGTACAAAGTCGGTGATTCTACTCTGTCTAGATGTTGATGGCTGGGGAGAGAGGCGGGAGAGAGCCCCGATGTTCTGGGTAGAGGCTATTGGGGGGGGGGGAACAGCATTGTCTGATGGGGAAGAGCGTCCACCTCAGCTGTAAAGCCAACATGTACATATAAATTCTTATAACTGCAGTGTTGGGAATCATAACATCTATTAAAACTGATCAGTGATCAATCAACGATCTGCATATTGGCTGCATTATTTTATTACCAAATATATGTCTTATATATGCATGATCTGACTTGTATTATACATCTACAATGTCTGTTATACTGTTTCCATTCATCTAGCGCAGGAAATATTTAAAAGGAAGTATTCAATTTGCATAAGCCTGACTGCGGCCTGGATTTAAACCCAAAAAAGTTCAACAACTGCTTTTAAACATATTTTCAGTTATTTCCAACAAAAGGGTGAAATTGACTAAATCAATCAATTTTCAATTATAATTGATCATTAATATAACACTATTTTCACCTTTTTTACCTTCAACCATCAGTCAAAATGGATTAGGAACACATGTACAACCTTGATGACTTTGTTTGTATCACAATAATACAAAATACAAAAAACTACAATTAAACAGACGTGCATTATTCTAGATAAAGAATAATCTTAGATATATGCATGCACAATCTAGGACCATCAAAAGATAGAAATCTCCCATTTGGTTATTCCCAAAATTGTAGTTTCAATTTTCAGTGTCATGGATTCGTATTCAATATAATTAGTATCCTTATCCTTAAGCACGCCTTAGTGATTCCATTAAATACATTTGCCAGTTATGTTTACAGTCCCATCAAAAGACTGAACGATGAGAATAGCATTAAGAATGTAGTAGTGAAGGCACTGTATGGATACAGTGACCAGGATGTCGACTAGGTTCAAATATGTTGTAGTGCATCCTCGATCCTTACAACTTTCACAACATTAGATGCTGAACAATTATCGGGGAGTCCAAATCTTAGATTGGTTCGCAATGTAATGAAAAACAATGCGGTCTGCTGTGATAAACATGGTTCGCCAGTACAAAGCGTACAGAACTCTGGATGCGCACCAGAACCAACAACTTGATTGTCTACTGTACAAAACATAGTGCTTGACAGTAAATGGGCCCACTCTTTTACTTTGAAACAGAAAATTATGTTTAATTTAAGCTTTTCACGTCTTGACTAGAACTCTTTCTAAAACTTACATTTTGGATACTTAAATTTCAATTTTAAGTGCAATATTTACGCTAGAATGAAAAACTACTGTTGTGTTGGTGCTATATGCATGTCGATATATGTGCCGTTTGTATTAGGATATGTAGCCCACTTCGCAGACAGCCAACAAAGATATCATTCAGAGGATTAGTCAATATTTTATACAGTTTTATCAATCATTCAGGTTTAATGTGTATATTAAATTATTAACATGCTAGTATTTTTATTCGGTTATTACAATATATTGACCTATACGCTTATTGGTATCTCTGATGCGCGTCTGACTGAAAAGTGAGTATTATTGTGTTACTGTGATTTGTAAGATTGCAAAATAAACCTACCCGTTCCCAATCATGCGTAACGAATAAGGGGTCATCAAAGGTCGTCCCCTGGATGAGTTTTAGGTCAGCAGATATTTTGTCCCATGGGAGTCCGTTCAGGTTGATCTCTCCGGCCATTCCTGAAAGTAATGTAACTAAAATTCAACATCTAAACAATTGAAAGCGCTTACCAAAGTTTTTTGTAGCATGGAGACTAATCTGACAATTTTCAATTTGTTAGTTTGAACTTCTTCTTTGTTCAAGCCCAGCTGTAGTTCTACTTTTGGTTAATTGTTGTATTTCAATAGTTATTTTCAGAGTGCGAATTTGACAGTCCCACTTTGGGCCTAAAACCGTATTGCGACATTTTTATTATTGATCTTTCATCAAGTAGTTTCCATATTGCTATAACTATAACTGACCCTCTCTGTTGTCCCGTATTTGGAGATCAAAGAAGCCGAAGTCACAGCCCACGTTGGCCGCGGGAGTGATGCAGAGGAATCACCAGAAGTAGCGGCTCAAATCCTGACTGTGAAAACGCTCCGCGCGGGGACAGTCGACTGGGTACCGGAAGTGGATAGAAGACGTTTCATCATCATCATCATAATCATCATCATCATGTTAAAGAGCTCAGGAGTTATTTATACAAAACAAGATAAAAATAAATCAATATTAACTGGCCTTGAAGTACCGTTAACCAATATCAATTTGGTCAAAGGAAACACATGACGAATGATTGCTACTGAAACAAATACATTCAAACGTTTACCTTGTCGTAGCTCCGCCATTCCGCACGAGGTAGTGACCAGATTGTAGTCAAATGTTAACGTTTCACAGGTCAGACTTTTGGTTGCTGAACAAGTAAAGAGGTAGTACATTTAAAGGCGCATCTTAGTGTGAAAAATACAATAAAGTTCCAGAATTGGTCAGAAACCAAGTTACTAAGAATTTGTCTGAAAGCAAACGGAACAGAGAGAGAGTCTCAGACTCCCACCCATTCCGAACTCCGCCCTTCCTCTTGTAAAACCGCCCATTATTGACTCGCTCTATTGTATGTTTCCCGCTTATTGCGCTCATCCTTTTAATATCGTTTCTGAAGGTGGCAGTCGATTGTAGTTCCCTGAATCAACATCTCTATGTTAACAAATATTGTTCCCTCACCATTTTGTAGGTGTGGTAGAAAGGAGACTACATACCACTATCTCTTTATTTGTGCCCTCTTAACTGAACAAAGGCAAAACATGTTTAATACTGTTCAATCTCTAACTGAGGTTACCTTCCGTTCCTTACTATATGGTGATGACACACTGACTGAAGAGTAAAATAGCAAAATTATTTGTCAAAAAGATTTGAAAGCCGGTGATCGACTCAAACCCCCAACACTCACACATATTTTACTTTGCCTCTCTTTCTTATTCGTCTTCGTTCTTTTCTCATACTATATTATTTTTTTTATTTTTCAATACAGTTGATTAATTTAGAATAAAGTTGTTTTTCTTTAATAAAGGTTATTGCATTTAAAGTCTCTCATTCAATTACCTAAATTTAAACATTATTTAATATGAGCTTGTATATTAATATAATTATAACTTCATCACTAGCATCCGCCTCAAATGCTAATTGTAATTTATCATAACAGGGAAGGAACTCTATTAGTTTATTTCTACCCTCCCAATCCTGAAATTTGATTATGTATTTGTATTACAATGTTGATAAATTTTGCTCAATAAAATATGTTTGAACAAAGGTGACATTCAACCCCTAACATTAATTTCATACACATTAATAAAATAATTAGCATATGTGCCGTATATAAGATACAGTGAAAAAACACATAAGTAAGACAAAACATAAGGAAAACGCATATTTCTCATATAAACTGCGGGTCTCCCGACGCCACGTTCCTCCTTGGCTGGACTATCTGTTGGTGGAATGGTGTGGTTTGACCTATCTCAGTGGTGTATATACCCAACCACTCCCAAGTTCGAGGGGTGAAAGCGAAAAGGTTCTAACTGACATTTTGACCAAATATCATTGTTTTGTTATATTTGTTATAATAATATCTAAATACATCTACTGTAAAAAAATGTAGCATTATATAGCCATTAAAGGTATGAAATGAAAAGTTGTCCAAAAGTTCTAACTGAAATATGAATAAATATTTAATGCGAAAGAGTTCTATGTGCAACACAGCACTTAGAACTTTTTCGCACTAAGAATTTTTTGTATAACGGAGAGTTCTATCTGATACATTATTTTATATTTTGGACAAAATTGATATAATTCATTTTTCTTATAAAAATAGTGAAAATAGTTGATTTAAGGTTTATATTTTTTTTAGATGTTTTGCCTTTTTATACACATTCCAACATCACATAGAACTTTTTCGCACTAATTTTCTTTTTAAAGTCATCACGGAAATTAGTGCGAAAAGGTTCTAAGTGCATGCAGTGGTATAGGAAGGAGGTCAATTTGTGTTGGTTAATTTCTTTCATAGTTGAGTTAAAATGCTATTCATGTCCAAAATGTACTTTTTACTGATTATTATTAATTCTGTTATGGCTAATTTATGATTTATTTGAAAGTTAAGATCTAATGTACTAAAAATTATTCTTGCATTTCGCATATCGTAATAATATTAAGCTGCTCCTTATCCCCTTTTTATCATTGATAGCTTTTAATTTCCTTCAAATAAATATTATCCTTAATTTTCTTGAATTCCCTGTGTAAGATTCTTAAGTTTCTATCAAAACATTCTGAATTCCCAATTTTGTCAGGTTACCTCTGGATTTTTCAGCCCAAAATTGATCAAAATAAATTGTCACAAAAAACCAAACCCTGATCTTATTGAAACATGATAAAATTCCTAATCTGCACACCACCACATTGACGACTGGGTAATGGACCTGGAATAATTGATCAAGCATTTCACTTATGTTCATGATGTCATACTCATGATGTCATAATAATAAATAATAAAAGGTCACACTTACTAAGTGAAAGTAAATGTAGCGAGCGCAATGAGGTTACAGGCACGAGAAAGCATGCACCATTTTCAGTAGATAGCCAAAATGAACTCAAACTCATTTGGTGTTCTCATTAAGTTGACCCACTAGCTCCACCCTTTGTGTAGTCAAGTGACATTTTGGTGCAAAAGTTAAATCGCCCGGGCGTAAGTTTCATTAAATAAGTGTCGGGTGATGGACAATTGTCGTGACATTGTGAATATGTTTCTACAAAAATGGAAAAGCACTAAAACATGAAATGTATTATACTTTTCGTTAATAATCGACACCTTATCGATATTTAAACTATTAGAATTATCTAGGTATGTTTGCATAGTACAAAACTTTACGAGGATTACCTTGTGAAGATAATATTCATAATCATCAACAAAAGATTGCACGTTTTGGTACTAAATCAGTTCTGTCTGATTGGTTGTATAATATAAAAAGCATCTTAAAGAAAGAAACCTAAATGAGTTTTATTTGAATTGTCACACAAAGATTTTAATTATGCACTAAATGGTCGTCAATAGGATTCGATAGCTGATTTAAGACACCTATTTTCAAATTTGAGTTCATGACATAAGCTTTAACTGTCTCCAGAAAATGGCACCCTTAACTGTCAATTATAGGCACTTCACACAGTTGCAGAGGGCGACTTTACTACATCTTATAGATCAACAAAATACACTCTAAAAATAAATGCTCATATTCCAATTGTGATATAGTCAAACATGATGTACATGATATGGAGCTGCAGAAAATAGGACATATCCTCGATTGTCATTGGCCCTCAAATATGTGCGAACATGAAGGAATTTACAACTGACTATGTTTTGTTGATGAAATATTGTAATTTTTGGGTAAATATAGTGTTTTTTTAAAACAAATCAATCTACAGTTTGTAGAAGACTTTACAGTCGAGTCAAAAGAAAATGCAAGAGAAGAAGGTATGGAATGTAATTTATTAATAAATCTTGCTTCTATAGCATTATAGAAACATAATGAAATAAATGAATAACTTTAAAACAAATAAAGTAAATGATGTTTCTTAATGGAATGGTTTTGATATCATGTTGATACAGCATTGGTGGTAGTGACATATGACATGATATTAATGTCTGAATAGTTATTTGCAGTATTTAAAAAAATGCTTTTTGCGTGATGTCTTTATATTATATCAATTATTTAATACAGAGGTAATGGTATTTCTATAAAAATCCTGTATATGTTAGACCATGCCAGTTTTAGGGAAGAAAAAACTACATTTAACATGACAAAAATTGCCAGGGGATAGAAGTAATAGGGATGAGACAGCAAGGAAAATAGTTAATGAGTATGGTGATAGGAGTAGCAGGGATGAGACAGCACGGAAAATAGTTAATGACTATGGTGATAGGAGTAGCAGGGAGATAGGAGTAGCAGGAATGGGAAAGCAGGGAATATAGTAAATGATTATGGTGGTAGGAGGGGCAGGGATGAGACAGCATGGAAAATAGTTAATGATTATGGTGAAAGGAGTAGCAGGGATTAGACAGCACGGAAAATAGTTAATGATTATGGTGATAGGATTAGAAGGGATGAGACAGCATGGGAAAATAGTTAATGATTATGATGATAGGAGAAGCAGGTAGATAGTATTAGCTGGAATGGGAAAGCAGGGAAAATAGTAAATGAGTATGGTGGTAGGAGGGGCAGGGATGAGACAGCACAGAAAATAGTTTATGATTATGGTGATAGGAGTAGCAGGGATGAGACAGCAAGGAAAATAGTTGATGATAATGGTGATAGGAGTTGCAGGGATGGGAAAGCAGGGAAAATAGTTAATGACTATGGCAATAATAAGGAGTAGCAGGGATGGGAAAGCAAGGAAAATAGTTGATGATTATGGTGATAGGAGTAGTAGGGATGTGACAGCAAGGAAAATAGTTAGTGATTATGGTGATTATAAGAAGTAGCAGGGATCGGAAAGTAGGGAAAATAGTTAATAATCATGGTGAATATAAGAAGTAGCAGGGATTGGAAAGTAGGGAAAATAGTTAATAATTATGGTGATTATAAGAAGTATCAGGGATTTGAAAGGAATGGAAAATAGTTGATGAGTATGGTGATAGGAGTAGTAGGGATGAGACAGCAAGGAAAATAGTTGATGATTATGGTAATAGGAGTAGCAGGGGTGAGACAGCAAGCACGAAAAATAGTTGATGATTATGGTGATAGGAGTAGCAGTGATGAGACAGCACAGAAAATAGTTGATGATTATGGTAATAGGAGTAGCAGGGATTGGAAAGCATGGAAAATAGTTGATGATTATGGTGATTATAAGAAGAAGCAGGGATTGGAAAGTAGGGAAAATAGTTAATAATCATGGTGAATATAAGAAGTAGTAGGGATGTGACAGCAAGGAAAATAGTTAGTGATTATGGTGATTATAAGAAGTAGCAGGGATTGGAAAGTAGGGAAAATAGTTAATAATTATGGTGATTATAAGAAGTAGCAGGGATTGGAAAGCAGGGAAAATAGTTAATAATTATGGTGATTATAAGAAGTATCAGGGATTGGAAAGCAGGAAAAATAGTCAATGATTATGGTGATAGGAGTAGCAGGGATGAGACAGCAAGAAAAATAGTGGATGATTATTGTGATACAACAATTTTGCACAATCAAGCTTTAAATGAGTTGCATTCATCAAGAATAATTAGATTCAGCACCACAACAAAGCTTTTCAAATATTTTCTTGATTGTATATGGTTAGTAAGTCTTTTATGCTTGAGTTACTTGATATTATTTATTTGTAGATTGATGCATTTGTGGGGTAGGGATGGGAAATGTGGGAAAACAGTACAGCTTTGTTCCAATGTTTACTGTCCTGGTAGTGCTAGGTCAGTAAACAGATGGCCAACCAATAATTTGAAATACTTAAGGATTCCAAATTTATTGTTTTATGGCTTAAATCGTTACTAACTGTTCAAGAAAAATGTATAAACCAACAATTTTGGTACGGATGTGAAAAACAGTGATCTGATCTTTTGTCAGCAGTCTTTTATCACTGGCTTGCAGATTTTAACGCAAAAATTTGCTTGTTCCAGGACAAATTATTTATTTGTCAAAATGTTAAATCTGTGAGAGTGCTGCTTTAAATAGCAATTAGTCTTGTGTTGTTTTTTTAAATCTATGTGACTGTACTTTTACATTCATACCTGGTGTTCATAGTGAATTGAATCAGACAATTATTGTTATAAAGCATCAGTTATTTGACTGAAATTGTTTCCTATTAAGTATATAAGTGCTAAAAGAAACAGTGAGCACAACTATTTTTTACTAACTTTTTGGCTTACTTGCAAGATCGCAGTCATTTAATAAGATTATGAATAGTTGTAATCTGTGTCAAATATGAGAGTTTGTTTTTATTTTTAATGCATCTATTATCCTTGAACAATAACCCATCAATTTCCTGCAAAAATAATGCAACTTAATTCATATGTTAAATCTTCGTAGTTTTTGTTTCCAAAATGATCTTTTTAGAACTCTTGATAACCACTTAGAACTTTTTCGCAATGAAGAAAAAAGTTTGAAAGCCCATTTTTGAGTGCGAAAAAGTTATATGTGACATAAATTTCAACTTTTTTTCTTGCTGTATTTTAACTGAAAGAAGAACATAAAAACTTAATTTCGGTTTGGAAATAATGCCTTTCTGTCACTAAAAATATCACTTAGAACTTTTTCGCACCTAATAGAGGTCAATCAGATTTAAGTGCGAAAAATTTATATGTGCATTTTTCTTAAATATACTGTATATACTGTCATATTTAATATTTATAAAGACAGGTATCATTTAAAACAGGTGAATTTCCTTTAGTTTACAGGTATTGTTAAATTGTTTACAATATATACAAAAGGAGATAGATTTTTTGCTTCTCCTGTAAAATTTTATAAAATGCAGATAGAACCTTTTCGCTTTCACCCCTCGAGTTGCAATCTAGAAAATAGTAAAATGATATATATTATGTTTAGGTCGTATCCAGGTGGACTGAGCAAGGTGCGGAGCAAATACAACTGACTTGTATATTATCTCGGAACCAACGATTGGCCCTCGCCGGTGAACGCATTTCCAATAGATAACTGCGAATGTATTCTGGTGTGATATGAAAATGATCTTTTTCTGTACAAGAAAACGATTAGGCAGTTTTTGTCTTCTATCTGTTTCGTACAACCACGCGTCTATCCTTGTTTTCCCCTTGTCTTGGGGCTGATTGGGATCCAACTTGTTGATGTTGGCATACAGGTTTTTTGTCTCTATCCCGCCTAGGTCTGGACTAGGGTGATTTGTCATAATATTTTGGATCGGAGGTCTTACAGACATCTTAAATCAGTAGAAAACATTCTGGCTCAAGCATATTTCACAAACGGTTATATTTCAAGTCTGTCAATAAGCTCCCGTTTTAAAAACGTATAAACAGCTTTGTAGCTATCGACATTGACTCTGTGTGTGACGGACAAACCGGCATTGTAATTATCGGAATAAACTGTCAGTAACATCAAGCTATGGTGTTTGTTGCATTGGGTCATTTTGGTTTGTTGTTTTCGTCTCTCACACTGTCGAAAAAAACAAAAAAAGCAAAATGGCTGCCGCGAAGTGAAACTACAGTTTTCACTAAGTCAGATGTTTGATGATTAATGCATGAAGCAGTTGCTGACAGCTTCAAAATGCGAGTATACCTTGTGTAAATAGGTGTACACATTAAGAATGAATACATTTTATGTCTGTTCTTTAAATATTTGTTAAAAAAAACTTTTTTTTCACAAAGTTTGTGTTCGTCCCAAGTTTCGTACGGTTTCGTTCTCAAATATGTTTACAGTATGTAATAAAGGCGTGTTTATATAAAATAAAGCCCGAGAAAAATGCCAGCTTTAGGTTACATCAGGAGTTTTCTAATTGAAATGTGATATTGGGTTCATCTTCAAGTGTTGGCTTCATCGCACCTTTCATGAGCAGCTTTTGGTCGTGGTGGAACACTTAAAAGTTGAACCCATCAATTTAAACTGGTATGCCAGAGATGTGTTAATTGAGTATGTTGTGTAGGCTATAAGAGCGTCAATGATTGTATGCTGGGGTGTTGTTGATTTATTTATTTTCCTTTCTTATTATTTTAAATACAAACTACATAATCCTTTGTACTTGTCTTAAAACATGAAAAAACGTTTAATCAAATTTTCACTTTCGCTTTTCTTTTAGAAAAACCACGTTTTCAGTGAACTCTGACGGGATCCCAGAATATTTCATCATCTAATTAACTATAAATAGCCACATGGTTCTCAACAAATGTTGATATATGTGTTTTAAAGGGTACGTATAAAACCGGTACCAGCATTGAGTCGCCTTCCGTGAAAAATTTGTATTCATGAGATTCATAAGGGGAGATTACTACAATCGACTTGGCATCGCTACTGAGTACATTCATGGTATGTAACTACGTAGTAGGTCACCTAAGGTCACGAAGCTGTGTGAGCCACGAACGGCACGAATGCATTAATTAACGAAAAGCATAATATACGTCATTCAAATTAGCTAGATGAACTACACAAATTCACATCGTAATCTAAACAAATTAAATAATATAATAAACACACAGGTTCATGATTTAGGCCTCTCAATTAATGTAGGTCACGCACATAAACAACGCAGGTAAAACATAGATATTTGCACAAAGAACAATATGAATACAGTGCAATAATGAAGCATTTTCAATAACTGTCATGCCACGCACACGTAGAGCCGTTCATGTGTAACAATCTGATTATAAAATACTTACAATACACATTTAATCCAGCTGAAGTCCATGAGGCACTCTTATGCAAGGCGCTTACAAAATGGCGACGATCGAAAAGTGAAATGATCATGCTAAATATAGGCGGAGTAATCTGTATAAATTACTTTATCGATATACGGTTTACAAAAAGCATTCACTTCGTTTCTTGTTTATTGATCAGTGAAATAGTGTTTACATAGCATTTCGTTTTTAAGGAAATTTTAGAATTGTTTGGAATCGATTAATCAATTATGGTAATTACTTCTTAAACCGACTCACACCTGTAACAAAATATTTAGTTTTTCGCCGTTTTCGAGCGGTTGCGTATAAATATGTTGTCTCCATTTTGTGATTTTTTTTAGTTGCATTTTCAGGGATATGCAAAATGTACGAGTTCAAGTGTACATTACTATACTATCAATTCAGATTTGTTGAAGTATAAATATGTGAAAATTAAAATTAAGATTTAGGTCTACAGCTGAATAAACGTAATGACATGCCAACATCCCAGCAAGCAAGGCTAAATGGGTCCCATATGGGCTGAATCTGGACAAAAAGCCCATATGGGGCCCACATAGGTCCAATATGGTTGAGAATGCCCAGATGGGACCTAGATGGGACCCATATAGCTGCTCATCTATATTCATTGGATACACAAAGGGAAACGAAGATCATTGTTATATGAAAATATGTAAACATCGATACTATGTGAAAAAGTTCATTATTTCATGCATCAGCTTCATATATTTTGCCATGATATGCCCCAGATAGGTCCCATATGGGTCCCATATACTCGGCATTATCATTATAGTAGGGCAGTGTTAGATGGTAGGGCACGATGTTGCGATGATACATAAATACACAAGGAACAGATATTTTTCCGTAATTGCGATTTTTTTATAACTTCTTAAATGTAAATCTTTTGCAATTTTATTTATAGTTGCAATTTAGTCACAAATAAAAAAAATGGAAAATATGTCACGTGATATTTTATCGACGCGCGAATGATGAACGTGATTGATGAAAAAACAATGGTTAAAAGGCATCTTTAAAGAAAAGGTAAAGGTTCTTATATAACTTTTAAAGCAAGTTGTATTTATATTAATAGTATTTTAATTTTAAACAAGTGAATTACTGATGACTTTTATGTAGAAGTATTGTTTGTGCTTCGATTTTGTTATTTGTCAAATAATTTCGCGATAATATCGATATAAATTAAGTAAAGGCATTCGGGAAAGCAGATGGCAAAACAAAACAAAACTAAAAAACAACGACAAATTAATGGCTAAGCAGCTGTGGGGAATCTATTTACATATAGACCTCCAAAGAGACTTTAACATATTATTTTCTCTTGAATGGATTCTGACAATCATTAATCTTTTATCCAATTTTAAAGTGCACCGAGGAGGCTGTATCAGGATATGAGCGAGGGTGAACAGCCTGCCACTCGCAGCTGCCCTGCCTCTGCAGCTCATAGTGATGATGAGGATGATGGCCCTGTTACAGACAAGACCAACACCACCCCCCCCCACCCCAACCCCAACATTCCAGCTACCTGTTCATTATTCGATGCTCGGCAGAGCAGAATCCAAGAAGGTAAATAAGAAATTTTAATGGAATGACAATGTAAAATGATTTTCATAATTGGACCTTGCATCTTTTTATTATTATAAACATTAACAAACAGCCAAGCACATTATTGGTTAAATGGTTCACTGTATATTACCTGAAGTGTCTTGTTTCAAGTTTTATTTTTGACAGAATGTTTTTTGTTCCAGATCGGGACACCTGGGTCTTTGTGCTTTTGGAAAACCAGCAGGAGCAAATATGACAGCATACGCGGCTCTTGCGTCTCATCCTGGCACAAGATGCAGTTCCAAATGAGATGCCAGTGGGGATATCTTTCCCCCTCAAAACTGTGGAGGATTTGGCACCCATCAAAGAGCGAAAGTCACAAGCAAATGCTGTAACATCCGTTGTAAGTTTCCCAAACATAGTTGACTGATTTTTGTTATGACTATGATGTGTCTTTTAATTTAAAAATGCATAATTTGAGCTTTAAAATTACATTTTGAAGTGACATTATCCATTCAGATTTGTTTTTTGAAACGTGATCTGATCAATATAAGGGCAGGCACACAAACCAAGCCAGTACTAGGGGGCACTGACAGTGCTTCTAATTTTAATATTTAATTGTACCACATTGAGTGTGATACTATGGTTCTGCTTGAAAGTTTTTACTGTTTTGCATTTATATGTGGATTTACAGGCATTTTCATGCACAACTTTCTGTTCAAGGTAAAATACTTGGCAGAATATGGTGGGAGTGACACAGTGGACACGGTTTCCCGGATTATCAAGACTGTGTTGACAACAAATCTGGCCCGCCAATACAACCTAAAGGGAACCAAACAAAAAAGAAACTGGACAGACTCCACTTGATAAACATCTTTTTCAGTAGGTGGTTTTGTTGTTGTATATATATTAAGGTGTGATAAATGAAACTACCTTTGTTGTGCATATACATCAATGCATTTTTAAAAAAACATTGTAGAGTATTAGTATTAAAAAATGACAAACTTTTTAAGATAGCTTTAAGATAAATTTATTTGCCTAGCTAAAATTACCATATATAGTTGACGATAAAATGCTGCTTATTTATTACTAAACATTTGATAATCGCTTTGATGAAATAACTGTCTCAGATATTCATCTATCCACTAACACTTTTTACAGGATGTCTACGATTGAACCCAGCAACACGCTCTTGTAACCGCAAGGAAATGGAGGGGGTCATTTAGAAATGGCTTTCCGAGTCTCGAGGTCGTGTGGTTGGCCGCAAAGACGAAGCAAGGGTCACCCTGATGCTTCCTGAGTAGAATGTTGACTTATTTACTTACCAAAAACATTCGGATTTACAATTCAGAATTTTACCAACAAAAATTTTCAGAATATTTTTCAAATTGATTATATTCAATATGTATGCATCGATTGTTTTATCATATACACATCAATGTCATGTGACATGTTATGTAGTTTGTATGCAAAATGTATCACAATAATGTAATAATGAGATATCTACAAATTTTTCCCTAAATTTTCATATTGTTAAGGGTTGCAAGAAGAGCATTTATCTATATTTATAGGCAAATCCATGTTGCTTTTACTTTTTTGTATAAACATAAGACAAAACTTTCCATGACAGATAACAGACCCATCAACAAGACAAATATGTTTAGTTCACATTTGGATGATTTTTCTGAAGAAGACTCTTAATATTCTGTCTTTCCCTTTTATAAACAGCATAACACTGATGTTTTAGGTAGGTTATCTAAGGAAATATAATTTATTAACATTTTTAAGCCAATTGTAAACAAAAAGTGACAATGTCAGATTTCATTTACCAACACGTGTACACATGTGAACACGCTAACGTTCCCAAGTTACGGTGTCAATAATGTCATATTTTACTTCAATTATTGTTTCCCTGATGAACAATGTAAGCGAAACCTATTGGCATTGAATAATTATCATATCTCGGAATGATGTCGGTTTTTGTTTTACTATAATATTTTCTTATCCTGGGTACACCATTTTAAACTTTGATACACTCACGATAAACTTATTTTAAGATGAAGTAAGAAATTTGGCTGAATGAAATAAGCTACTTAAGGGTGTTACGCTTAAGAACTTTCGAGAAATTGGGGCCAGATGACTAATTATATCAACACCATTTATTTCCCGGGCGATAACAGTGAGCCCTGATTTGTACATGGTACATACATTTTTTTAACCTATGGAGTGAGTGTGTATATATTAATTAATCCTTCTTTATAGACAACAATCAAACGGGTCTTATTGATATAATTTTATTATGTACATATTTGTAATATACTGTTGCTCTACTTTTGTTTCATATGTATTATGTAATGTAGCTCTTCATACATGGAGGAAATAAGAAAATATATGTTTTAACATTCAGTCATATCAGTTCACTAGTCAGTACTACTAGGTGCATTAATTTTGTTTGTCAATAGTTCTGGTTTGTGTTTAATTTATACTCCTTTTATTTATTTTTTATTTTACATGTATGACTTTTGTGATTGAATCCAATGTGCCAATTAACTTGAAACTGTTATTTCATTTCTGGTTTGAAATGCTGCTTTATGTCTTAGCAATATTGTTATACTTGAATGTGTAGTTGCACTCCATGCTCTGTTTACTAGAATTGTGTGTCTTTCGATTTGTGTATTTTTTTAAACTCATTCGTTAAAGCATTCGGAGCTCTTCGGCCGTTTTTATCGAAAACAACCTCAGATGTATGCCGGTATATCAGTTGAAGTAGTTTGTAAATTTCTTAATTATATTATTGATTGCCAGTGAAGGGTATTATTGCAAACATAATTAAGATTCCCAAGAGTTAAGTCATAAAGTTGAACTGCTAAATAAATTTACTATGTGATCTACTTGCGGCAGACTTAACTGTACCGCTTTTTGAGTATGTAAACCGTTAAAATACATCCGAGGTTGTTTTTGATAAAATGCCCGAGGAGCTCCGAATGTTGTTAAAGCCTTAATTTAAATTGTGTAATATTTGACACGCTGTTTCAGTTTAACAGCTGTAAGTGACTGATAATATCAATAAAACAAAGTTTACACTTATTACTAAGTTACTAATCAAATTCCCATATAAATGTACTAGATCTTTTTAGCTTGGTATTGTCTAACCAAACTGAAAAAACATGTGTCATAATTTCAGTAACATTTTCTTGTTTATTTTCATTTTTATTATATTGCCAGTATTACGCAAAGTCTTAACATTGTCAGTATTTAATTTTAGTTTGTACATCTTGTTTTACATTTCTAATGCTTTCATGTTAATAAACTTTATAAGAGTATTGCTATCTTTGTTGTGTAATGAAATATTATGTTGACATTATGTCATTTGTACTTCTCAACATAGCTGTTGGTCTAGATGACCAATGAAAGGATAGTAATGCAATAGGTGAACACTCCAAGATCAAATAATTTAGGTAATTGGCATCAATATATAATAACATGTAATAACAAAAGTAACGGTTTAGCCTAAATTTATTGCTTAGGTAGGGCCCATATACAGCCCACATATACCATGTGGGACCCATATAGGTCCCATATCAAGCCCAGTTCAAAAACCCATGTGGGGCCCATATAGGTCTTAAATCGAGCCCTGTTCCAAAACCCATGTGGGGCCCATATGGGTAGCCCACATGGGACCCATATGGTAACCCATGTGGGAGCTATATGGGTCCCATATATTTTGCTGGCTTGGATTTCATGAATATAAACAACAGGGCAGTAGGTTTAATGGAAGATACAGTTCATGGTTTAAACAAGTCGCCTTTACGTAAATATCTTACCTGAAAAGTGCTGTTAATCCGCTTCCAAATGTGACAAAATGAGGAGTCCGCAGCCATTACTGGTCTCATTGTTACTAAATTTAGCTCCACGTGTCTCCAAGACTATGCTGAATTCACACGCGTGGAAAGGCTACAAACTACTTGGACTTACCGAGTGATGAATTGTGGTTCTTGGATAATAGCAAGTAAAAATGATCTTTTTTTATAGTTGTAATTATAAGTATTAATCATTATTTTTCTGCGTTTCTTTGATGTATGAAGTGTCGGAAAAAATAA
Organism: Mya arenaria; assembly: GCF_026914265.1. Taxonomy (NCBI): domain Eukaryota; kingdom Metazoa; phylum Mollusca; class Bivalvia; order Myida; family Myidae; genus Mya; species Mya arenaria. Next base: position 47,861,626 of record NC_069129.1, read on the forward strand.
ACCTAATTTATAGATAAACACAATTTTTACATCAATGAAACGCAGAAAAATAATGTTCAATTCTTAAAACAACATTTAAAGTTCATCGATGTTAACTTTTAAACATGACGTATGTATAAATGGCTTCTTTCATTGTATTTAAAACAAGCTGAAAATGTTAACTAAAATCTTATAAAATCCATAAACATATCTGTGAAACTTCAAGAGCAATAAAGATCATTTTTATATGAAAAGCTACAAAAACAAGTCCAGTTGTCAAACATTTAAACATAAAACAGGTTAAAAAGAAACAAAACTTTCACTTCCACCCCTTGATAAATATTCAGCCTTGTATTAATAATTTCAGACCTTGAACAATTGATTATAAGTTCAGCATTATCGGGCGGTCATAATAAGTTAAGCATCATCGGACGGTGATTATACGTTAAGCATCACCAGGTGTATCATCGGGCGGTGAAAAAAGTTAAGCATCATCGGGCGGCGATTATTAGTTAAGCATCAACAGGTGTATCATCGGGCGGTGAATGTAAGTTAAGCATAATCGGGCGGCGATTATTAGTTAAGCATCACCAGGTGTATCGTCGGGCGGTGAATATAAGTTAAGCATCATCGGGCGGCGATAATGAGTTAGGCATTATCGGGTGTATCATCGGGCGGTGAATATAAGTAAAGCATCATCGGGCGGTGATTATAAGTTAAGCATCAGCGGGCGGCGATTTTTAGTTAAGCATCATCGGGCGGTAATTATAAGTCAAGCATCATCGGGCGGCGATTGTAAGTTAAGCATCATCGGGTGTATCATCGGGCGGTAATAATAAGATAAGCATCATCGGGTGGCGATAATGAGTTAAGCATCATCGGGTGTATCATCGGGCGGTGATTATAAGTTAACCATCATCGGGTGGCGATAATGTGTTAAGCATCATCGGGTGTATCATTGGGCGGTGATTATTAGTTAAGCATCATCAGGTGTATCATCGGGCGGTGAATATAAGTGAAGCATCATCGGGCGGCGATTATTAGTTAAGCATCATCGGACGATGAATATAAGCTAAGCATTATCGGGCGGTGATTATTAGTTAAGCATCATCGGGTGGCGATAATGAGTTAAACATCATCGGGTGTATCATCGAGCGGTGATTATTAGTTAAGCATCATCAGGTGTATCATCGGGCAGTGAATATAAGTGAGGCATCATCGGGCGACGATTATTAGTTAAGCATCATCGGGTGTATCATCGGGTGGTGATAATAAGTTAAGCACCATCGGGCGGTGATTATAATTTAAGCATCAGCGGGCAGCGATTATAAGTTAAGCATCATCGGGTGTATCATCGGGCAGTGAATATAAGTTAATCATAATCGGGCGTTGATTATGACTTAAGCATCATCGGGCGGTGATTATAAGGTGAGCATCACCGGGCGGTTATTATAAGTTAAGCATCATCGGGTGTATCATCGGGCGGTGAATACAAGTTAAGCATCATCGGGCGGCGATTATAACTTAAGCATCATCGGGTGTATCATCGGGCGGTAAATATAAGTAAAGCATCATCGGGCGGCGATTATAGCATAAGCATCATCGGGTGTATCATCGGGCGGTAAATATAAGTTAAGCATCATCGGGCGGGAAGGTTTTCCACCTTCGTAATATCTTAACAAAACTTAAATCAGCCACTAAATGGCATGACAATTAAAATAACAAATATTTTTGTAGACTAGGGGAAGATCAATATTCTAGATCATGGAGCCGCACATGCACATGGCGCTTTACTTATAATTTCTGCTAACGAGGGCATTTGTTGTGAAAAAAATGAGTTTATTTTTCTAAAGTCTTATGTTTGTTTCTCCCATCCGGGAAGATGCTAAATGTAGATTCAATTTGGTATGGCCTTATGAATTCCGTGTCACAGGGATACGGCTGTTTCTTGATGAACGTGATAAAAGTCGCGGCTAATCGATTAAGGGTTGCTTTCGAAATATTCGAGATGAATATTTATTTTTATTTTAGATTAAACGTTTGAAAACAAGCCTTATATTTGCGTAGATACAGGTTAAATTAATGCCATGGTCGTGAAAGGCTTCCACTTGAATAGAGTCATTTGAATTGATATTATACATTTGCAAAATACTTCATCGTTGAGTTCTGATAAATTAATTTAACTTGAAAATATTGATGATTTTGTTCACTTACCAACCTTAAAGTTTTAATAGCAATTTTAAATTGACCGAGTTACTTTCCTTTAAAGTGCATTTTTGACAAATACAACAAACCAGGATCCACGAAGAACTGTGATTTATTTACATGTTATACGATATACCCATGTCTCAAAATAAGGCCGAAAACTTGATTCAATATATAAAGTGCACGTTTAACGAAAACAGTATAACAACTCATGCGCTGTTCAACGATATATCGTTACCCTAGTACAATAACTCACCAACTGCATATAGAAATAGAAGGAGTTATTTAACTCTTGCATTAAGGTGAAATCCGACACCCGACTATTGAAAAGCAGTTCTACTCCGGTGAAGATGATATTTGTTGACAAGGAAGAGAGCGTGCAGTCAGCCATGTTTATTGTCAATACTCTTTCAAAATCTACAACCAAGAGGGGTAGTTCCCCAAACAAAATTGATCAACAGATTTCCACAAAGTCCGCTCCTAACTGATGTCTTGTCAACAACCAAAAAGGTATATAAGGGCTCTCCATCTACCGATGGGACATACCGACTTTGATACGAGATATCGCAGCAAGAGGATAAAAAAGAGGAGAAAAAGAAGAAAAAATCTACTAGACATAAAGGAGGGACTATTATTGATTGATGAAACCAACATTTGGTATGGAAGGAACGAAGGATTGCGGCATGGTGATTGAGGTAATTTAAAATTTTATACTTTTTTCAGTGTGTGTTGATAATAATAAATAACGAGGATATATTATATTATACTTGCGTTCATCGATTATGGCTGCTTGGTTAAGTAGCTGCAAATTCACTTCTCTATTCCTAATTTCAGGATCCCCGTGAGGAGAAAAAGCGTCCAAAACTTGCGAAGTACCTGGCTGCTTCGCTCGTTGGCCTGGTAACGGTTGCCGGCATTGTCGTGCTCTCTGTTTACATAGGGACGAGGATTTCTAAGGGCGCATACGAGGTAATAATTACAGCTTTAGACAGCACAAGTAATTGCATATGCGCACATATTATATTTTATGTCTAAAATCGTCCATGACTTTGACGGTAGTAACCGCATCCGAACATGCAATGATGTAATGTATATATTTGGTTAGTTTTGATGCAACGTAATAAGAGGATATGTCGTGTTGAGAAATTAAGAAAAAGTTGCCATTTTTTATTGATTAATTATCGTTGCATGGAATGCCCGAGTATGCCTGAGTAACAATAGCACTGGGTATTTGGGTGTCGGTTATAGCACTTTCTGTCAGCTCGATTGTGACGAAAGCGTATAGCATATATAATAATTCCCGGGTCCGTCTCTCGGGTAGAAACCCGTACTGGTGTCCGTTTTAAGAAACATTGAAAAAGTGTTCCTCGTGGGCTCGACAGGCGGGCTATTTAATCACTTGGCCACACTTCAAAAGGAAAATTGAACATGCGTATATCTTTACATTCAGGGTGCTTTGCGGAAGTACTCGGATGGGGATGGGCGGCAGGTGGAGGAGATGATCACCCAGACGCAGGACGAGGTTCTTGTTGACGTACCGAACTCCGTACACATGGTGTACGACTATAAACATGTGAGTGAGCGTGTAGACATTTCAGTTGTTATTTGAGTGAAGTTTTCAACTCATGTTGTAAAGTCTGCATAGAATGGCTAAGCAATACGTTTATGCCTGCATAGTTTCAAATTGCTTGAACTCCTTCCACTTATAAAGAAAATCACGATATTCACTCATTATTGTGAGAAGAGAAACAATTAAACCATACATAGCATATTAATTTAACTAAAAAATTATTTGAATATTTAGATTTGTTTTATTTTTTATGTATTCGTTATATTTCAGGGCCTTGTCTTCCGTCGTTACACGGACATGAATACCAAGAAACGCGGGCCTTGCTACGCCGCATACATTGGAGAGATGGACCCCAAACCAGACACACAGTTTGCCGAGGAAGGACAGGTCAGTGGTCATTTAACGGTTGAAAAAAATGTATAGAATTCGTATGTGTTAACGTTCGCCAGCCTTTTTTACCGCGTGGTTAAAATATTAAAAGTTTTTACAATTGCGAAGAATAACTTTTTTTGCATTATAAAAACGAACATGAAAACTCCTATTTTGCAATGACACTTAAGTTTATTTAGCAAGAATTTATCCATCAAATATGAGCTATGACACTTTAGATGCCAGCACCCACAGGAGAGCCGGAGATAAAGCAACAATGGCGGTTCACAGATAACAAAGTACCATCCAACTTGGCCAGCTCAACCAACGTTCAGAACATGTGCCAGGATACAGATATCTTCTGGATGGAAAGTAAGTTCCACATCGTTATGTGTGTTTACTTTTACTAAAACCATCTAAGTTCAACAACAAAACATACAATAGTATTTATTTTTACATTAGTTCAATATACAGATCTGAACAGATTTGATGGAGAGGTATAAACGACTCATCAAGTTATTCATCCAATTGCTTTATTCAACACTATACTCTAACTGAATTTAGTTAGGATATCTTTAGGATACCGTAAGTTAATATTGTGCATGCTAAATCCTCAAGTAGAAAGTAAACATGAATAATGCTATTCACGGTCTGGTCATGAAACATATGCTCATACCTTACAGAGACGGCGGACACTGGACTGGAGAAGAGAGAAGACTACGTCCTTGTTTACATCGGGTCTGTGTACTACGATGCCATCTACAATGGCGTCGCCGGCAGACTGGAAGCACGATATTACGACGTCTTCAACGTCAACGGTGAATTTCAATTCGTCTATTATGAACTTTGGTTCACTGCATACTAGTAAATACGTACCAGCCTGATACAGGACCAGGCAACGGATACAGTCGTATAGATGATTAAGATACTTTTGTCTATTTAGTGTGTTTAGTTGAGATTAAAACGACTCGTTTTCAATTCAAAAGCCATATTTATGACTGATTTGTAAGTGTGTAATACGCGTGCTTTGACATTGATAATATTTATAAAATCACTATGTTTCATGCTGCGTGCAGTAATATAAATATGTAGTAAACTATTGATGCGTATGTACATTTTGTTTGCCAATTTTGGATATTATAGCTAATGTAGTTTTGATATAATAATTGCAATAAATGCATTTATAAAATGTAGATTCTTTGGTTTGTCTGCATACTTGTACCTATGTGCATTGACGACTCGATGTGTCCAGGCGTCTTTTCATTGAAGGAAAATACCACAAAAAGGAATAAAACTTGTTTCATTCATGAATAATTTCAATGGACAATGAAAAAACTTATAATGAAACAAAACGATTATTTTAGATTTTGACAGGAATAGGAAAATTAACAAGCAATTGCTACTTTAAATCTGGACGCCAGCACACAATTCATTGTCATTTTTAGTTGGAAATACTTCCCTCATATTAAAACTTTCTTATAATGAATTCTGTAATTATGTTATTACGTTGTATTGTGCTGACCATAGCGGTACACCAAACGCTCCTTGATCAACATCCCCTGTTGAATACATTATATTTGCTGTGTTGTAGTGAAAACGTGTGTTGTTGCTTTGTGGGTTTTCACTTTGACCCTGTGCCATTGTACGAGGCTTGTGTTTAAGATTTCGACTACTGGACTTGTTTCTGTAGTTTTCCATATGCATATTGACTATGTTGTTGCCAATATTTAATAGCATATGGAAAACGAATTGGTGCGATCATAAATGCCATTTTCCATAACAACACTCATCAGAACTCCAGAAAAGACGGATATAAAACTACAAGTATCGCATATCCACATTTCTATCATGTCTGAATACTTAGGTCTCTATATAGAGAGTAGCGATCTGTAAACGCCGAAGATTTACAACAAACTTACCAAAAACAAATCCGAAAAAATGAACTGTTTAAAATTATGTTTGTAGGAATGTTATACTGTATGACATGTGGGTTTAAATTCTTTACATCAGTGTCGATGTCGTTGGCACAGAAGCCTTGAATTCAATCAATATCATGTTTACAATCGCAAGGATCATGTTCATTCAAATATCAAACGAGTGAAGAACAACGTGTCAAGAAAACAAACACAATCCACACATATCGCGATAATAAAAAATGTCGAAAGCATTCTTACCATAGTAAATCTGCAGCTTAATCTAATATGCCATTTGTCAAAGCACAATGCCATTGTATAAAACAAAGAAAAAGACCTTTGATGGAAATCTTAAAAGGGCGAAATAATTTTACATTATAATTATAATTATTTTAATAATTTACCGTAGTAATTGGCCATTTAGACTACATAGTGATGTGTTATATGTGTACCGTAGTAATTGGCAATTTAGACTACATAGTGATGTGTTATATGTGTACCGTAGTAATTGGCCATTTAGACTATATAGTGATGTGTTATATGTGTACCGTAGTAATTGGCCATTTAGACTTCATAGTGATGTGCTATATGTGTACCGTAGTAATTGGCCATTTAGACTTCACCGTAGTAATTGGTCATTTAGACTTCATAGTGATGTGCTATATGTGTACCGTAGTAATTGGCCATTTAGACTTCATAGTGATGTGTAATATGTGTACCGTAGTAATTGGCCATTTAGACTACAAAGTGATGTGTTATATATGTACCGTAGTAATTGGCCATTTAGACTTTATAGTGATGTGTTATATGTGTACCGTAGTAATTGGTCATTTAGACTTCATAGTGATGTGCTATATGTGTACCGTAGTAATTGGCCATTTAGACTACATAGTGATGTGTTATATGTGTACCGTAGTAATTGGCCATTAAGACAACAAAGTGATGTGTTATATGTGTACCGCAGTAATTGGCCATTTAGACTTCATAGTGATGTGTTATATGTGTACCGTAGTAATTAGCCATTTAGACTTCATAGTGATGTGTTATATGTGTACCGCGGTAGTTGGCTATTTAGACTTAATAGTGATATGTTATATGTGTACCGTAGTAATTGGCCCTTTAGACTACATAGTGATGTGTTATATGTGTACCGTAGTAATTGGCCATATAGACTAGATAGTGATGTGTTATATGTGTACCGCAGTAATTGGCTATTTAGACTAAAAAGTGATGTGTTGTATGTGTACCGCAGTAATTAGTCATTTAGACTTCATAGAGATGTGTTATATGTGTACCGTAGTATTATGCTATTTAGACTACATAGTGATGAGATATATGTATACCGTAGTAATTGGCAATTAAGACTTCATAGTGATGTGTAATATGTGTACCGTAGTAATTGGCCATTTAGACAACATAGTGATGTGTTATATGTGTACCGTAGTAATTGGCCATTTAGACTTCATAGTGATGTGTTATATGTGTACCGTAGTAATTGGCCATTTAGACTTCATAGTGATGTGTTATATGTGTACCGTAGTAATTGGCCATTTAGACTTCATAGTGATGTGTTATATGTGTACCGCGGTAGTTGGCCATTTAGACTTCATAGTGATGTGTTATATGTGTACCGTAGTAATTGACCATTTAGACTACATAGTGATGTGTTATATGTGTACCGCGGTAGTTGGCCATTTAGACTTCATAGTGATGTGTTATATGTGTACCGTAGTAATTGACAATTTAGACTTCATAGTGATGTGTTATATGTGTACCGTATTAATTGACCATTTAGACTACAAAGTGATGTGTTATATGTGTACCGCAGTAGTTGGCCATTTAGACTACATAGTGATGTGTTATATGTGTACCGCAGTAATTGACCATTTAGACTACATAGTGATGTGTTATATGTGTACCGCAGTAATTGGCCATTTAGACTTCATAGTGATGTGTTATATGTGTACCGAAGTAATTGGCCATTTAGACTACAAAGTGATATGTTATATGTGTACCGTAGTAGTTGGCCATTTAGACTTCATGGTGATGTGTTATATGTGTACCGATGTAATTGGCCATTTAGACTTCATAGTGATGTGTTATATGTGTACCGTAGTAATTGACCATTTAGACTTCATAGCGAGGTGTTATATGTGTACCGTAGTAATTGGCCATTTAGACTACATAGTGATGTGTTATATGTGTACCGTAGTAAATGGCCATTTAGACTACATAGTGATGTGTTATATGTGTACCGTAGTATTATGCTATTTAGACTACATATTGATGTGTTATATGTGTACCGTAGTAATTGGCCATTTAGACTTCAGAGTGGTGTGTTATATGTGTACCGCAGTAATTGGCCATTTAGACTACATAGTGATGTGTTATATGTGTACCGTAGTAATTGGTCATTTAGTCTTCATAGTGATGTGTTATATGTGTACCGTAGTAATTGGTCATTTAGACTACATAGTGAAATGTTATATGTGTACCGTAGTAATTGGCCATTTAGACTACATAGTGATATGTTATATGTGTACCGTAGTAATTGGTCATTTAGACTTCATAGTGATCTGTTATATGTGTACCGTAGTTATTGGTCATTTAGACTACATAGTGATATGTTATATGTGTACGTAGTAATTGGTCATTTAGACTTCATAGTGATATGTTATATGTGTACGTAGTAATTGGTCATTTAGACTACATAGTGATGTGTTATATGTGTACCGTAGTAATTGGTCATTTAGTCTTCATAGTGATGTGTTATATGTGTACCGTAGTAATTGGTCATTTAGACTACATAGTGAAATGTTATATGTGTACCGTAGTAATTGGCCATTTAGACTACATAGTGATATGTTATATGTGTACCGTAGTAATTGGTCATTTAGACTACATAGTGATGTGTTATATGTGTACCGTAGTAATTGGCCATTTAGACTACATAGTGATATGTTATATGTGTACCGTAGTAATTGGTCATTTAGACTTCATAGTGATGTGTTATATGTGTACCGTAGTATTATGCTATTTAGACTTTATAGTGATGTGTTATATGTGTACCTTAAAGATTTTCAAGCGCAGTGCTTAACATTGGCAAAGGGAAAAAACCACTGCGTATGACCAGCAATCAGTGTTTATGGCAGCGAGTAAATTTGTAAGTGTCTGGCTAACATATCTTTATTAAAACTATTTTTTTCGATTGTTTAACTATTCCCGGTCATCAAAACGGTTCCCTTACAACATAGATAAAGGAAAAGTCATAGAAATGTGTTATTGAAAAGTGTTCACTGATCCTAAAATTATACACTTGTCCATTGAAAATGGTAAACACGAATCTCTATTACTAAAAGATCACAAACCATAAAATGCACGTAGCGCCTAATACACATTGACAGGACGTGAGGAGTCACTTGGTGTTTGTCATTGACACCCATACAAGAGTATTTCAAAAAGTATCGCAATAAATCGTGATACAGATCAAGTGTATCGCAATATACATCGCGACTAGGGTTCTTTGCGTACATTGATTAGATGAGGGCCGTCATGTGTTTAATTGAAACCGATGAAATAATATTTAAAAAAACCCACTCTATTTATAATTCGTTGGTCATTTTCCAACGAATATATTAACGTTACATACTAATTCATGTGCATTTTTTTGCTTCAAAAATCTTAATTATAAGGGAGTTAACTCTTGTACCTCTAGTACCTTTAATTCCTTTTCGGTAATTCTTCGCTTGATTTCCTTTATTTGGCGCTCACATTCATTATTAGAATGTAAGTTGCGGGAACGGTCTTGTAATATTGTTACCCTCCCTCCCGCCCTACATGTACTGAGGGTATTAATATTGTAATTTATATGATTTATTTGTAATTACATGTATTGTGTTTTTATTCATATTTCCCCGATTTAAGGGTGAATTGGCTGCTATTGTTCTGTATCATATGTGTGAAATAAAAATGCAGCCTTTTTCGGCCAAAATAAAATATATTTTTATATCATGTGTTTTAAATATTCCCGAAATTATTTCGCCCTTTTAAGATTTCCATCAAAGGTCTTTTTCTTTGTTTTATACAATGGCATTGTGCTTTGACAAATGGCATATTAGATTAAGCTGCAGATTTACTATGGTAAGAATGCTTTCGACATTTTTTATTATCGCGATATGTGTGGATTGTGTTTGTTTTCTTGACACGTTGTTCTTCACTCGTTTGATATTTGAATGAACATGATCCTTGCGATTGTAAACATGATATTGATTGAATTCAAGGCTTCTGTGCCAACGACATCGACACTGATGTAAAGAATTTAAACCCACATGTCATACAGTATAACATTCCTACAAACATAATTTTAAACAGTTCATTTTTTCGGATTTGTTTTTGGTAAGTTTGTTGTAAATCTTCGGCGTTTACAGATCGTTACTCTCTATATAGAGACCTAAGTATTCAGACATGATAGAAATGTGGATATGCGATACTTGTAGTTTTATATCCGTCTTTTCTGGAGTTCTGATGAGTGTTGTTATGGAAAATGGCATTTATGATCGCACCAATTCGTTTTCCATATGCTATTAAATATTGGCAACAACATAGTCAATATGCATATGGAAAACTACAGAAACAAGTCCAGTAGTCGAAATCTTAAACACAAGCCTCGTACAATGGCACAGGGTCAAAGTGAAAACCCACAAAGCAACAACACACGTTTTCACTACAACACAACAAATATAATGTATTCAACAGGGGATGTTGATCAAGGAGCGTTTGGTGTACCGCTATGGTCAGCACAATACAACGTAATAACATAATTACAGAATTCATTATAAGAAAGTTTTAATATGAGGGAAGTATTTCCAACTAAAAATGACAATGAATTGTGTGCTGGCGTCCAGATTTAAAGTAGCAATTGCTTGTTAATTTTCCTATTCCTGTCAAAATCTAAAATAATCGTTTTGTTTCATTATAAGTTTTTTCATTGTCCATTGAAATTATTCATGAATGAAACAAGTTTTATTCCTTTTTGTGGTATTTTCCTTCAATGAAAAGACGCCTGGACACATCGAGTCGTCAATGCACATAGGTACAAGTATGCAGACAAACCAAAGAATCTACATTTTATAAATGCATTTATTGCAATTATTATATCAAAACTACATTAGCTATAATATCCAAAATTGGCAAACAAAATGTACATACGCATCAATAGTTTACTACATATTTATATTACTGCACGCAGCATGAAACATAGTGATTTTATAAATATTATCAATGTCAAAGCACGCGTATTACACACTTACAAATCAGTCATAAATATGGCTTTTGAATTGAAAACGAGTCGTTTTAATCTCAACTAAACACACTAAATAGACAAAAGTATCTTAATCATCTATACGACTGTATCCGTTGCCTGGTCCTGTATCAGGCTGGTACGTATTTACTAGTATGCAGTGAACCAAAGTTCATAATAGACGAATTGAAATTCACCGTTGACGTTGAAGACGTCGTAATATCGTGCTTCCAGTCTGCCGGCGACGCCATTGTAGATGGCATCGTAGTACACAGACCCGATGTAAACAAGGACGTAGTCTTCTCTCTTCTCCAGTCCAGTGTCCGCCGTCTCTGTAAGGTATGAGCATATGTTTCATGACCAGACCGTGAATAGCATTATTCATGTTTACTTTCTACTTGAGGATTTAGCATGCACAATATTAACTTACGGTATCCTAAAGATATCCTAACTAAATTCAGTTAGAGTATAGTGTTGAATAAAGCAATTGGATGAATAACTTGATGAGTCGTTTATACCTCTCCATCAAATCTGTTCAGATCTGTATATTGAACTAATGTAAAAAATAAATACTATTGTATGTTTTGTTGTTGAACTTAGATGGTTTTAGTAAAAGTAAACACAGATAACGATGTGGAACTTACTTTCCATCCAGAAGATATCTGTATCCTGGCACATGTTCTGAACGTTGGTTGAGCTGGCCAAGTTGGATGGTACTTTGTTATCTGTGAACCGCCATTGTTGCTTTATCTCCGGCTCTCCTGTGGGTGCTGGCATCTAAAGTGTCATAGCTCATATTTGATGGATAAATTCTTGCTAAATAAACTTAAGTGTCATTGCAAAATAGGAGTTTTCATGTTCGTTTTTATAATGCAAAAAAAGTTATTCTTCGCAATTGTAAAAACTTTTAATATTTTAACCACGCGGTAAAAAAGGCTGGCGAACGTTAACACATACGAATTCTATACATTTTTTTCAACCGTTAAATGACCACTGACCTGTCCTTCCTCGGCAAACTGTGTGTCTGGTTTGGGGTCCATCTCTCCAATGTATGCGGCGTAGCAAGGCCCGCGTTTCTTGGTATTCATGTCCGTGTAACGACGGAAGACAAGGCCCTGAAATATAACGAATACATAAAAAATAAAACAAATCTAAATATTCAAAATAATTTTTTAGTTAAATTAATATGCTATGTATGGTTTAATTGTTTCTCTTCTCACAATAATGAGTGAATATCGTGATTTTCTTTATAAGTGGAAGGAGTTCAAGCAATTTGAAACTATGCAGGCATAAACGTATTGCTTAGCCATTCTATGCAGACTTTACAACATGAGTTGAAAACTTCACTCAAATAACAACTGAAATGTCTACACGCTCACTCACATGTTTATAGTCGTACACCATGTGTACGGAGTTCGGTACGTCAACAAGAACCTCGTCCTGCTTCTGGGTGATCATCTCCTCCACCTGCCGCCCATCCCCATCCGAGTACTTCCGCAAAGCACCCTGAATGTAAAGATATACGCATGTTCAATTTTCCTTTTGAAGTGTGGCCAAGTGATTAAATAGCCCGCCTGTCGAGCCCACGAGGAACACTTTTTCAATGTTTCTTAAAACGGACACCAGTACGGGTTTCTACCCGAGAGACGGACACGGGAATTATTATATATGCTATACGCTTTCGTCACAATCGAGCTGACAGAAAGTGCTATAACCGACACCCAAATACCCAGTGCTATTGTTACTCAGGCATACTCGGGCATTCCATGCAACGATAATTAATCAATAAAAAATGGCAACTTTTTCTTAATTTCTCAACACGACATATCCTCTTATTACGTTGCATCAAAACTAACCAAATATATACATTACATCATTGCATGTTCGGATGCGGTTACTACCGTCAAAGTCATGGACGATTTTAGACATAAAACATAATATGTGCGCATATGCAATTACTTGTGCTGTCTAAAGCTGTAATTATTACCTCGTATGCGCCCTTAGAAATCCTCGTCCCTATGTAAACAGAGAGCACGACAATGCCGGCAACCGTTACCAGGCCAACGAGCGAAGCAGCCAGGTACTTCGCAAGTTTTGGACGCTTTTTCTCCTCACGGGGATCCTGAAATTAGGAATAGAGAAGTGAATTTGCAGCTACTTAACCAAGCAGCCATAATCGATGAACGCAAGTATAATATAATATATCCTCGTTATTTATTATTATCAACACACACTGAAAAAAGTATAAAATTTTAAATTACCTCAATCACCATGCCGCAATCCTTCGTTCCTTCCATACCAAATGTTGGTTTCATCAATCAATAATAGTCCCTCCTTTATGTCTAGTAGATTTTTTCTTCTTTTTCTCCTCTTTTTTATCCTCTTGCTGCGATATCTCGTATCAAAGTCGGTATGTCCCATCGGTAGATGGAGAGCCCTTATATACCTTTTTGGTTGTTGACAAGACATCAGTTAGGAGCGGACTTTGTGGAAATCTGTTGATCAATTTTGTTTGGGGAACTACCCCTCTTGGTTGTAGATTTTGAAAGAGTATTGACAATAAACATGGCTGACTGCACGCTCTCTTCCTTGTCAACAAATATCATCTTCACCGGAGTAGAACTGCTTTTCAATAGTCGGGTGTCGGATTTCACCTTAATGCAAGAGTTAAATAACTCCTTCTATTTCTATATGCAGTTGGTGAGTTATTGTACTAGGGTAACGATATATCGTTGAACAGCGCATGAGTTGTTATACTGTTTTCGTTAAACGTGCACTTTATATATTGAATCAAGTTTTCGGCCTTATTTTGAGACATGGGTATATCGTATAACATGTAAATAAATCACAGTTCTTCGTGGATCCTGGTTTGTTGTATTTGTCAAAAATGCACTTTAAAGGAAAGTAACTCGGTCAATTTAAAATTGCTATTAAAACTTTAAGGTTGGTAAGTGAACAAAATCATCAATATTTTCAAGTTAAATTAATTTATCAGAACTCAACGATGAAGTATTTTGCAAATGTATAATATCAATTCAAATGACTCTATTCAAGTGGAAGCCTTTCACGACCATGGCATTAATTTAACCTGTATCTACGCAAATATAAGGCTTGTTTTCAAACGTTTAATCTAAAATAAAAATAAATATTCATCTCGAATATTTCGAAAGCAACCCTTAATCGATTAGCCGCGACTTTTATCATGTTCATCAAGAAACAGCCGTATCCTTGTGACACGGAATTCATAAGGCCATACCAAATTGAATCTACATTTAGCATCTTGCCGGATGGGAGAAACAAACATAAGACTTTAGAAAAATAAACTCATTTTTTTCACAACAAATGCCCTCGTTAGCAGAAATTATAAGTAAAGCGCCATGTGCATGTGCGGCTCCATGATCTAGAATATTGATCTTCCCCTAGTCTACCAAAATATTTGTTATTTTAATTGTCATGCCATTTAGTGGCTGTTTTAAGTTTTGTTAAGATATTACGAAGGTGGAAAACCTTCCCGCCCGATGATGCTTAACTTATATTTACCGCCCGATGATACACCCGATGATGCTTATGCTATAATCGCCGCCCGATGATGCTTAACTTATATTTACCGCCCGATGATACACCCGATGATGCTTAAGTTATAATCGCCGCCCGATGATGCTTAACTTGTATTCACCGCCCGATGATACACCCGATGATGCTTAACTTATAATAACCGCCCGGTGATGCTCACCTTATAATCACCGCCCGATGATGCTTAAGTCATAATCAACGCCCGATTATGATTAACTTATATTCACTGCCCGATGATACACCCGATGATGCTTAACTTATAATCGCTGCCCGCTGATGCTTAAATTATAATCACCGCCCGATGGTGCTTAACTTATTATCACCACCCGATGATACACCCGAAGATGCTTAACTAATAATCACCGCCCGATGATGCTTCACTTATATTCACCGCCCGATTATACACCCGATGATGCTTAACTAATAATCGTCGCCCGATGATGCCTCACTTATATTCACTGCCCGATGATACACCTGATGATGCTTAACTAATAATCACCGCTCGATGATACACCCGATGATGTTTAACTCATTATCGCCACCCGATGATGCTTAACTAATAATCACCGCCCGATAATGCTTAGCTTATATTCATCGTCCGATGATGCTTAACTAATAATCGCCGCCCGATGATGCTTCACTTATATTCACCGCCCGATGATACACCTGATGATGCTTAACTAATAATCACCGCCCAATGATACACCCGATGATGCTTAACACATTATCGCCACCCGATGATGGTAAACTTATAATCACCGCCCGATGATACACCCGATGATGCTTAACTCATTATCGCCACCCGATGATGCTTATCTTATTATTACCGCCCGATGATACACCCGATGATGCTTAACTTACAATCGCCGCCCGATGATGCTTGACTTATAATTACCGCCCGATGATGCTTAACTAAAAATCGCCGCCCGCTGATGCTTAACTTATAATCACCGCCCGATGATGCTTTACTTATATTCACCGCCCGATGATACACCCGATAATGCCTAACTCATTATCGCCGCCCGATGATGCTTAACTTATATTCACCGCCCGACGATACACCTGGTGATGCTTAACTACTAATCGCCGCCCGATGATGCTTAACTTACATTCACCGCCCGATGATACACCTGTTGATGCTTAACTAATAATCGCCGCCCGATGATGCTTAACTTTTTTCACCGCCCGATGATACACCTGGTGATGTTTAACGTATAATCACCGTCCGATGATGCTTAACTTATTATGACCGCCCGATAATGCTGAACTTATAATCAATTGTTCAAGGTCTGAAATTATTAATACAAGGCTGAATATTTATCAAGGGGTGGAAGTGAAAGTTTTGTTTCTTTTTAACCTGTTTTATGTTTAAATGTTTGACAACTGGACTTGTTTTTGTAGCTTTTCATATAAAAATGATCTTTATTGCTCTTGAAGTTTCACAGATATGTTTATGGATTTTATAAGATTTTAGTCAACATTTTCAGCTTGTTTTAAATACAATGAAAGAAGCCATTTATACATACGTCATGTTTAAAAGTTAACATCGATGAACTTTAAATGTTGTTTTAAGAATTGAACATTATTTTTCTGCGTTTCATTGATGTAAAAATTGTGTTTATCTATAAATTAGGTTTATTTTTTCCAACACTTCATACATCAAAGAAACGCAGAAAAATAATGATTAATACTTATAATTACAACTATAAAAAAAGATCATTTTTACTTGCTATTATCCAAAAACCACAATTCATCACTCGGTAAGTCCAAGTAGTTTGTAGCCTTCCCACGCGTGTGAATTCAGCATAGTCTTGGAGACACGTGGAGCTAAATTTAGTAACAATGAGACCAGTAATGGCTGCGGACTCCTCATTTTGTCACATTTGGAAGCGGATTAACAGCACTTTTCAGGTAAGATATTTACGTAAAGGCGACTTGTTTAAACCATGAACTGTATCTTCCATTAAACCTACTGCCCTGTTGTTTATATTCATGAAATCCAAGCCAGCAAAATATATGGGACCCATATTGCTCCCACATGGGTTACCATATGGGTCCCATTTGGGCTACCCATATGGGCCCCACATGGGTTTGGAACAGGGCTCGATTTAAGACCTATATGGGCCCCACATGGGTTTTTGAACTGGGCTTGATATGGGACCTATATGGGTCCCACATGGTATATGTGGGCTGTATATGGGCCCTACCTAAGCAATAAATTTAGGCTAAACCGTTACTTTTGTTATTACATGTTATTATATATTGATGCCAATTACCTAAATTATTTGATCTTGGAGTGTTCACCTATTGCATTACTATCCTTTCATTGGTCATCTAGACCAACAGCTATGTTGAGAAGTACAAATGACATAATGTCAACATAATATTTCATTACACAACAAAGATAGCAATACTCTTATAAAGTTTATTAACATGAAAGCATTAGAAATGTAAAACAAGATGTACAAACTAAAATTAAATACTGACAATGTTAAGACTTTGCGTAATACTGGCAATATAATAAAAATGAAAATAAACAAGAAAATGTTACTGAAATTATGACACATTTTTTTTCAGTTTGGTTAGACAATACCAAGCTAAAAAGATCTAGTACATTTATATGGGAATTTGATTAGTAACTTAGTAATAAGTGTAAACTTTGTTTTATTGATATTATCAGTCACTTACAGCTGTTAAACTGAAACAGCGTGTCAAATATTACACAATTTAAATTAAGGCTTTAACAACATTCGGAGCTCCTCGGGCATTTTATCAAAAACAACCTCGGATGTATTTCAACGGTTTACATACTCAAAAAGCGGTACAGTTAAGTCTGCCGCAAGTAGATCACATAGTAAATTTATTTAGCAGTTCAACTTTATGACTTAACTCTTGGGAATCTTAATTATGTTTGCAATAATACACTTCACTGGCAATCAATAATATAATTAAGAAATTTACAAACTACTTCAACTGATATACCGGCATACATCTGAGGTTGTTTTCGATAAAAACGGCCGAAGAGCTCCGAATGCTTTAACGAATGAGTTTAAAAAAATACACAAATCGAAAGACACACAATTCTAGTAAACAGAGCATGGAGTGCAACTACACATTCAAGTATAACAATATTGCTAAGACATAAAGCAGCATTTCAAACCAGAAATGAAATAACAGTTTCAAAATCGGTCTTAAGTGCAGACAGCGCGTTCTCATCCTCGGTCTTGACCTTCTCGATGTTGTCGAGCAACTCATTCTCGCGCCGGTCCAGGTATGTGTTTATTTCTGCACGGAACTTCCTCAGTTTATCTATCTCAACCTTAGACTGGTTTTCAACTTCACCAAAAAACTCCTTGACTTTACTAACAAGCCCGGATAAAAGATCTTCAGCTTGTTCAATTGATGGTTCTAGCTCTCTGAATTCTTTTCCAGTGACGAATTCTTTAGCCACATCAGCGATATAGTCAACTTTACAGCTTCGATGATCGAGTACGACACAATCACCACAGCCAAGGTCTCCGTGGGTCGGGCAATAAAACTTGATCATCTCCTTCGGGTGGTGGTTACAATAATCCGTGTCGGCGATAGATGATTTCTTCGTTGACGGGTAGAAGGAGGGCATCCTATCTCTGGACAGCAAAATATGTCTACTGTCAGCCGTGTGGAGAGGGCGGTAGACGCGCTGTGGCTCAGGGCTTCTGTCAGACCTGCGAGGAGTATATGTGCGCTCCCTGTGTCGAATACCATAAGAGATTGAAGATGTCCAGGAACCATATTTTGCTGTCCAGAGATAGGATGCCCTCCTTCTACCTATTATTGTATTGTATATTACACTAAAACCAAAAACACCTCTTTATCATTTATATTTATTACCGGGTGTCCGTGTCTTGTTTGTTTCATCTAAATTTTCTCATTGAAGAAAAAACACTTAAAATTGAAGCTGCACCCTTTTAAAAAAAGTTTAAACCATTGTCTCATTTAAGTTTATAAGACGAAATTGAAAAAAATAATCTAGTCCATTTTGTGTTCAGTTCCAGTTCCTGACCTCTCTACTGTGACTTGGAAGAATGAAGCAGACATCAACGTCCGAGCGCCACAAGACCAGGGAATCTGCATTATTACCCTGCTGTCTCCCGGTCTCTTCCTTCTGACTGACCACGGTAACAGCTGTGCCAAACTGGTGGACGCCACCACCCGAACCGTCACGTCCCGACTCGAACTGCCAGGCGGGCCCTGGGACGTGTGTGCGCTTCCTGATGACCAGGCCGCTGTCACTCTCCCGGTTAAGTCCATGATACAACTGATGTCTACGAAAGAAGGGCAGTTGTCGCTTGGAAAGGAAATTAAAGTATCATCTGGGTGTCGTGGTATTGCATACAACAACAATAGACTATACGTTTCTTACATATCTACACCGCGTATTGAAGTGATGACATTGGATGGGCTTATTACCAGTAACTTTCAAACAGTGGATGGAAGACAAACTTTCCAACGCCCACTATACCTGACTGTGTCAGCTTCCATACCACCGACCCTGTACGTGTCTGACTACGATACACACACCGTCCTCCAGCTGTCTCTAGACGGGAAGGTCCTACGAGAGTACAGTGACATGAAGCTCAAATATCCCGCGTCCGTGGTGGCGGTAGGTCCGGGTCATTTGCTCGTGTGTGGGAATCGCAGTCATAACGTGATGCTGCTGACGGAGAGGGACGGCAAGATGAAGGAAATACTGGGACGGAAGGACGGACTGATTTTCCTACTCTGTGTCCTTCTGTCCCCACACACGTACAATAGTTGTCGGGGTGTACGAGAATGACTCACTGAAGGTGTTAAATGCAAACTGACTGTGTTTCTTCCTTAGTCGTGATTGTAGTTTCTTAGGAAGAAATTACCATGCATTAAATAATCTTTAACAACTGAAAAGTAAATGCAAAAACATTTATTTTACAATTTCAGCTTGCGGTTTTGATTTGTTGTAACCTTGTGTTATCAAACTGAACAACCATTTATATTTAATGATATGTACCATATATCGAATAAATATTAAAGGTATTTTGCAGTTATGCTTAGCAAGAACTAGATTAACAATTCTGTGTAAATATTGTTATAATATCATAACTTTTTTTTCAAGTAACTATAAAGGATGTTTTAATGAAAATTTCCAAGTGTGAATCCAGCTTCAATTTGAATAGACGGTAAATATTATAAAAAAGAGTTTATACCTTCAAATTTAAGGTATCAAATGAAATGAATTTACATTTTAAGAGTATTTATCTTGAGACAGTTGACTAAGTGCTTTTGCCTTTTTTTATTTTAAATGTGTGTAATATTTCTTCATTTAAAAATGGCATGAAAATAACCGAAGATTTTATTTAAACATTTGAATAAAAAATGATTATAAACAAGTCTTGAAGTGTCGGTTGAGAAATCCTGTAAAAATATGTTAGCTGATTGGGCTCTGTATTTATGTTTAAGAATCACTCTGTGTTCCTAATGTTTCGATAAACTTGTGGTTTGGTCTTAATAAACGTCTATTATTTATATTAAGCAATAGTCAATAAAGAAAGGCAGTGGCCTGTCGCAAATATTAATTCATTTCTGTTAAGGCCATCATTTAAATATATCTGATAATTGGTTAAAATTCCACAGCGGTTTCATAAGAGCTTCATTATGGCAGGTTTCAATTTGATATTCCGAGAATAGCTAGAAGGATCGCAGAATGACTCGTATACTTGAATAATTTTCACCGCCCCGATAGCTCAGTGGTGGAGTATTCGCTTCGGGTGCAAAAATTCGGGGATGTACGCATCGGCGGCGTAAAACAGGAAGACGTTAAAACATGTTATCAGCAGCTCCCTTGTCAAGCGCTCGGCATTGAGCGGTAAGTACGTATTGAGAAACGGGTACTGGTTCAACCTTGGGAAGATGACTTCGTGTTTCGTCTCTTCGCAAATAGCTAAGGCTTAACTGAGTGTTCCAAGGCGGTACCTAACAATCCTTGATAAACATACCTAGAGTTTTTTTCATATACATGTATGTATGCACTGTACTGTTTGTGGAGTTTTCAGCTGTTTTTCCATATGTTTCTTGTTTGTGACTTTGTGTTTTTGTGTTCTATGTCTTTGGCGTTTACCCAGTGCCATTAAACCGGGTTTATGTTTAAACGTTTTGCTACTGAGCTTGTTTCTGTAGTTTTTCACATAAATATTCAACCCGGATATCCTGCACCAAACATTGTTTCTTCAAGTCTTCGTATGTCTGGCTTGACTGCGAACTGCAGTCATTTCAATCTCATGTCACGAATGGCATTTGAGAAACAGATCAAGTCGTGATAGCGTCACGGTGAGGTTATGCCATAATGCAACCAATATGGGTGCGTAGACCATGATAAACTGCAATAAACAAACAAAGGTTCATCTGTTTCGGTTAAAATCTGGAAAATGTAATCCGGTTGAAATCTGAGGATCTTCGGACCGATTCAAGTTAAGGCAGTCTGCTTTAAGGGTAGGGTTAGGGTAAGGCCCTGGCTCTATCCCTCTAATTTGCCGGGCAACAATGACATTACATGGAAACACAAGAGGTGACCATTCTTTCCGTCCTGGCTCTATCTCGCCATTCAACGATTACCATGATTGCTTTGAAAAAAGGCAATGCGACTCATCTCCGTCATGGTCATATCCCTCTCATTTTCCCCAGCAACTAATATCTTGCTTTGGAAACAAACAAGGCGACCATTCTCTCCGTCCTGGCTCTATACCTCTCATTTTCCCAACAAACATTACATTGCTTTGGAAACGCACACGGCGACCATTCTCTCCGTCCTGGCTCTATCCCTCGCATTTGCCCAGCAACAATTGCATTGCTTTGGGAATGAATAAGGCAACTAATCCTTCCATCCTCGCCAAATCTTTCGCATTTTGTCCAGCATCCATTACATTGCTTTTGAGATAACTAAGAATTCGAGTGTCCGAGACTGTATTAAAGCGGTATACATTAAGAAGTTGGTTGTTAACTTGTTAACACTCGGAATTAGTGTAGTTTGACCTTTTTCGTGCATAATATTTCATCTATAATTTTTGCAATTCAAGATTGCGGCGCCTTGCGACAAACTGGAAACACTTAGTTATATTTACTGCTAAATCGTGGTCATGGGATATTTTTCATTAGAAACAAGGGCATTGAAGTGTCGCCTATGATGAAGAAAATAATAAACAAAAGAAATAGGTAATTGACGAAAAATTACAAACCTAATATTTGTTGTCCGAATAAATGTGTAGTTGTGAAGAATTATGGTATTTTCCTAAACAGTCCGTTTCTTAAACTCTGAAAACCGGTTCTCGGCAAGGATTTCCAAGAAAGGAATACCGTCTTCAAGTAAGAAACAATTCTAAGCATGTCAGATTTCAACCCTTTCATAATGCATCAGGGTACTCAATTAGTTTAGATTTACCTTTGAGTTGGTAAAAACTGGTTACAAAATGTCCAAAAGACTATATATTTCATATTTTTTGTCCTGAAAAACTTTGAATTGTTGAACTTTTCTGCATAGTTATCACATGTATGCCTACATTAAAGGTTGTGTATGCCACGAATAAGTGTTTACAGGCATTTTTCATACTTCACCAGTATAAGCAGGTAGTTGTATTCTGTGTCAAACATTGATTTTGTGTCTTGCTTGCAGATTATGATGTGCCAATAAGCTCCAGTTAGCTGCGGCTTTTCGCCCTTGGCAGTAGTCCTCAGCAATCTGAATCCAGGAGATGCAGCTCCAATATTTCAGAAGAATGAAGATGCTAATCGACTCTGTAGTACTTGTTTGTGTGTAAATGATTCAAAATAGTGAGATTCATAGCAAATCAGTTAAAAATATAGACAATCCTAAAGTGCTGTACTCTTAAATGTATGCCAAATCTAGCCTTCACAACAGATACAAAAGGTAAAAAAAAAAAAAACTGGGCATAATAATGCTATCTCTGCATTTTTTACATCATGTATCCACCTCCTACATGAAGACACTATCAGTTGTCATGAATCTTTCAGTTTTTGTGTTTTTTGGGTTTTTTTTGCCATTTCCTTTGTTGCGCCATTTGTCCCAGAAACAATCAGTTTGGCATATTATAGGGGTGTTTAGACTGTCTATAAACACATGATCACTTATTGTTTTTAGCTCGACTATTCGAAGAATAATGAGAGCTATCCTAGTCACCCGAGCGTCGGTATCGGCGTTGGCGTCGGCGTCGGCGCAACCACTTATGTTAAAGTTTTTGTAAGAGTTTGTGTACCACCTCAAATATTGACATATGGCTTTGAAACTTTGCACACTTGTACAACATCATGTCCCCAACACTGTACACAGGAGTAGGTAACTCTATCAAGCATTTTGACAAAATTATGTCCCATTTTATACTAAGAATTTACATTAAAGTTTGCGTACCACCTCAGATATTTTCAAAGTCCATTGACATGTGGCTTTGAAACTTTGCACACTTGTTCAGCATCATGCCCCAAACCTGTACACAGGAGGAGGTAACACTTTCAAGCATTTTGAAAAAAATATGCCTCTTTATAAACTTAGAATTTTCGTTAATGTTTGCGTACCACCTCAAATATTTTCAAGGTCCATTGACATCTGCCTTGGAAACTTTGCACGCTTGTTCACCAAGATGCCCCAAACCTGTAAACAGGAGGAGGTAACTCTATCAAGCATTTTGACAAAATTATGCCCCCTTTTCAACTTAGAATTTATGTTAAAGTTTGCGTACCACCTCAAATATTGTCAAAGTCCATTGAAATCTGGCTTAGAAACTTTGCACGCTTGTTCACAATCATACCCCCAACCTGTACACAGGAGGAGGTAACTCTATCAAGCATTTTGACAAAATTATGCCCCTTGTTCGCCTTAGAATTTACGTTAAAAGTTGCGTATCACCTCAAATATTGTCCATTAAATTTATGTAAATATCTCAGCACATCATATATTGCATTGAAATCTAATCCATCAGTGATCCATGTTTCGCCAAAACTTTTCAATCCATACACCGAAAAGCTGCGGAATAGTCGAGCGCGCTGTCTCTGTGACAGCTCTTGTTTGTTAAACTGAAGAGTTCTGTTACCTATGTATATAAGTGGACCAGAAAAGCATAAATTTGACAAGTTGAAGCATTTCAGTTTGGCTCTTTTTATATAAAACACTAAGCCGATAAAGTGGAAAAATCTTATTTTGCTTAGAAAAAATGTTAAAAGATTAGGCAGGCCATTTTTCTGGTGCTGTTTTATAGACACCATTGGAAGCTACAAGGAAAACTACTTGGTCAGAGTATTCCAATGCATGAGGAAATAATTGTTCTTCAAAGGTTTGCAGCTTATCATTTGATAGCAATAGCTATTTCTGCTTTTTTATGAAAAAAACACATGTGCTAATACTCATTCTTTAAGTGTCTAATATATCATTGCCAAACGTTCAGTATGTGTTGCCTACGGCCTTAAATTGGACTATAGGAGTTTTGAAGTCTGTTTTTGCAAAAATATTATATGCAAAGACTGTTTTGAAGAGAAAAGCCAGGTTAGTGTCTATCGTGTCATAGGTCATTTGTACATATATGTTACAATGGTTACTTCATTTGATTGTGTGATAGCCTCTTCCTCTGTGTCCATGTGAGCAGATTGACCCTTGTGTATTATTACTTCAGTTTGGTGTCTATCTGTTTCAGATCGGGATCCATCACTTCAGTACCGTATTCACCAGTAACGCAGGATACCAGATTGGCATCTGGGATTGATCACATCAGTATTATATTCACCAATAACGTTTTATCCAGAATACCATATTAGCATCTGGGAATGATCTTTTCAGTACCGTATTCACCAGTAACGTTTTATCCAGGATAACATAGTGGCATCAGGGATTGATCTCTTCAGTACAATATTCACCAGTAACTTTTTATCCAGGATACCAGAGTGGCATCTGGGAAGGATCACTTCAGTACCGTATTCACCAGTAACATTTTATCCAGGATACCAGAATGGCATCAGAATTTGATCTCTTTAGTACCGTATTCACCAGTAACGTTTTATCCAGGATACCAGAGTTGGCATATGGGACCGATCACTTCAGTACCCTATACCAGAGTTGCATAATGGATCTGGGATTAATGACTTCAGTACCGTAATCATCAAGAACATTTAAATTAAGAGACAAGAATTGCATATGCATCTCAAAGTGTTCTCAAAAGAGCATCATAAACTGTAATAAATATCTTTTTAATTTTAACTTATATTAAGTGAAATTGGTTATTTTATGTAAAATCTTCATTTAAAGCTGCACTCTCACACATTTACATTTTTACAACTTTTTTGAAAGAGTAATTTTTTGCGTTAATATCTGCAAACCAATGATATAAGATTGCTGCTGACAAAAAATCAGATCGTAGATTTTCATATTTCCGTTCGAAAAGTAATGTTTTATGGCTTAAACCGTTGCTAACGGTTTAAGAAAAATGCATAAAACATCAATTTTTAAACTTAAATACAAAAATCTGCGATCTATTTTTTGTCAGTAGTATAATATAACTGGTTTCCATTGATTTTCGCAAAGATTGGGTCGTTCAAAGATAAAAAAAATAAAAAAAAGTTCTCAAAACGTTCAATCTGTGAGAGTGCAGCTTTAAACACTAGTGTTGTTGTTTTTTTGAAAGTGTTTGTAGAAGATCTTTATTTCCTTTACTTTACAAATCTTTCTTATTTTATGATAAATTATTCAAAATGTTTTTAAACATCTTGCAGATATTTTATTTATCAGTAAAATTATTGTAGAATTACCCTGTCATGTTTTTGTACCATATGATGGCAGAACTTCTTTAGCTGAAAAACCAGGTCCTGATTCTATTTTATTTTCAATTTCCATATAGTATGTTAAATTTGTATATTAGCACAAAAAACAAGTTATTGAATGTTCATTTTTGAGTCGTATAAAATAATGTGAAAGCGCTGTACATAATGCTGGAACTAAATGTTAGCCCAGGTACGGATTCAGCCCTGGGCTTTAGAGCTGACCCCCACCCCCAGCTTGGCTCAAAAATATGCTAAGGGGAGGGCTGGCCTTTTTTTTCTTTATTTGTTAACAAATGCAGGGCTGATGTGTCCATTTTCTTGCAGAGTATTCTCTTATCACTAGATCAATACATCAGGGTTTTTTACAGTCATCTAGTCAGTAGGCCGCTAATGCCTTGCTTGGGGGGTCTATATATATGATCTATATAGTGAATATATTACAATTTTACAACATATATTATATATTAATATCAATAACTAATGTATTATGGAATAATCTATGTGCTTATTTGTTTTGAAATGTTATAGATGTATTGTTGAATACTAATAATTCAGTAAAAGTCTCATACTTTAAATAATTAAATATAGGAATTTATATTCATTTCAAACTGCTGAGGGGGTCAAACCATTTTTCGGGGTTATTTGCAGAACCTTAAAATATACACAGTGCTTTTTTACTTATTAAAATAGTTAAGTACAGGTTGGTTGACATATAATTGTAGATACTGTGATAATTAATTTTAAGTAAACTCAATCTGTTTTGTTTACCTTGTTGTGTTTAAAGTAAGAATCATTATTTTGTACTATTACGTGCTTGTATGATATTCAGTATTGGGTAAATAAGTATATTTATGGTGTTTGTAATTATGAGTTTTCTCAAACATTAAAATATTAAACTTGCTTTGCATTGCCTTTAAACTTACTTGTGATGCACCTAAATTATCTAATTGGTCGTAGTCATAGTCATGGTCATGCTGCCCACTTTATCGTAATTTAAGACTAAAATATTGTATAAATGCAGCATTCCCGACTATTCAAAAGTTTATTAAGTAAATGTTGTGTGAAAAATCAAAAACTATTAGAAATGTTTCTAAATATTTTCATTATGCTATGCTAAACAGACAAGAACAACTTGATAATATACCTGCTTCTTACTATTGCTTAATATCTATCTAGATGTTCTTTAAAAACATGTACTCCTTATAGCTATGTATGTAATTGTGTTGTAAAAAAATCATTCGGCCGTCTGTACAATGTTAAATACGTTTAATGGCCAAAGGTATTGTTATATGCCGATTTGTTAAAAAAAACTTTGTAGTTGAAGTTGGTATGTCGTATAAAATCAATTTTGCCTTTGACATTTGTTTACCTAAGAAAAATGTACGGCATAAGCAGTTTCTGTAGTTGATAACATGCCTAGAGCCCGTCTAAGGCAGTGCCTTATTTCATATAAGCTATTATACAGAACATGATATCTTAGGTATTACCACCTTAAACAGTGGGAATGACGTTGCAAATAAGGTGAATCCGTTAAAAGGCCAAGTTCTTGATGCTAATCACTTCCATTGCCTTAAATGGACTCGCGCATGTGTTTGAACCATTTTATTCACGGGTAGGCATCTGGCAACAATAATAGTATAACTGTTTCGCTCTTTGACACCGAAATTGTAGAAAAAGTTACAATTTAAGTATAATTAAATGGATTAAGTGGGGAGCGAACCCACGCTGGTACAGTAAAAAATATAGATAACATAACCGCTCGCCCACAAGGACTCTTAGAAAATCGTTTAGTTTAAAAGCGTTTTTCTAATGCTATCTAAAATCGTGCTCTTCAAAGACAATATGTGAGCATATATCAACATTTGTTAAAGGGTTTTATTCGTTAGTATTTTAGTTTTTTCAGTGGCGAAACCACGCCGCCCAATACCATAAATACCCGTGCACGTACACCCCGCATGTTCCCGCCAATATTCCTACGCCAATTGACAAATACATCGAAGAGACGACGAATCGTTTATTTTGAAACGGTAAAACTATATTTAAAGGGACACCGATATACCGTTTTCACATTTATTTTTTATTTTTTGTCTTGGTAAGAGCAAAGTTTTGCGTAATTATCTGCAAACCAATGATATAAGATTGCTGACAAAAGATCAGATCGCAGATTTTCATATTTCCGTTCGAAAAGTAATGTTTTATGGCTTAAACCGTTACTAACGGTTTAAGAAAAATGCATAAAATATAATTTTTTGAACTTACATATATAAACCTGTGATCTTATTTTTGTCAGCAGTCTTATATAACTGGTTTCCATGCACTTTCGCAAAAATTGGCTCTTTCCAAGACAAAAAAAAAAAGTTGTCAAAATGTCCAATCTGTGAAAGTGCAGCTTTAAAGAGGTTTGTTAACCTTTTTTTAAAATGATTAACGAAATATATGTTTTAATGATAAAGCATATTAAACGTTCAGAGTAGACTTCTGTAGTAAGTTATCATTGAAAAGATGTCACAAAGTATCCCTCTATTACGTAAATTACCGACAGTTACGTCAGTAACGGTATTGACAATTAATTGATTTTGGCATTCGATTTACAGAGTTCTGTATATTTCACAATTAAATACCTTGCAGTTGACATTATTCTTTTACTTAAATAAAGTAAAATAACCCAGAATATGTAGAAGTTTTACCCATGTAAGTTAAAATATAATTTATTCAACCCAAATATCAAACATTGCAATAATGGAAAGGGAGAGGGATGGGCAAAGGGAGAGGGATTAGGAAACGGAGGGGGAAGGGGGATGGATTCGGAAAGGGAAAGGGATGGACAAAGGGAGAGGGATGGGGAAAAGCAGTGGGATAGAGAAAGGGAGAGGGATTGGGAAAGGGAGAGGGATGGGCAAAGGGAGAAGGATTGGCAAAGGGATGGGGGTGAGGAAAGGGAGTGGGATAAGTTTAGGGAGAGGAATAGGGAATGTGAGTGGGTGTGGAAAGGGAGAGGGATGGGCAAATTGAGGGGGATGAGGAAAGGGAGAGGGATGAGGAAGGGGAGAGGGTCGAGGGATGGGCAAAGGGAGAGGGATGGGCAAAGGGAGTGGGTGTGGAAAGGGAGAGGGATTGGGAAAGGGAGTGGGTAGGGAAAGGGAGAGGGATCGGCAAAGGGAGAGAGTGAGGAAAAGAAAAGGGATGAGGAAAGGGAGAGGAATGGGCAAAGGAAGAGGGAGGGGGGTAGAAGGATGGGCAAAGGGAGAGGGATGGGCAAAGGGGGACTGGATGGGCAAAGGTAGAGGGATTGGGAAAGATAGAGGGATGCGGAAAGAGAAAGGGATGGGGAAAGGTAGAGGGATGCGGGAAGAGAAAGGGATGGAGAGTGGTAGAGGGATGGAGAAAGGTAGAGGGATGGAGAAAGATTCAGGGATAGAGAAAGATAGAGTGAAGGGGAAAGGGGGAGGGATGGAGAAAGGTAGAGGGATGCGGAAAGGGAATGGGATTGTAAAAGGGAGAGTGATGAGGAAAGATAGAGGGAAGGAGAAAGGAGAGGGATGAGGAAAGATAGAGGGATTGAGAAAGGGAGAGGGGTGGGCAAAGTGAGAGGGATGGAACAGAAAGAGGGGTGGGGAAAGGGATTGGTAAACAATGAGTAAGGAGAGGGTTGGGGAACTGGTGAGATGAGGGATATGGAGAGTGGAAGCGGTTATTACAGTGATATTAGACAAGGAATGTAAAGATTGTACGTGTAGATTGGAGAGGGTTGTTTTACTGATATAATTATTATTATTATTATTATTATTATTATTATTATTATTATTATTATTATTATTATTATTATTATTATGATTATTATTACTGTTATATTAGTACCTACGTTTAAACTTCGTGAATCTATACAAAGGTTATCTATGAACATGTACAGTGGATGAAATGAATTTACTTCCTTGTTGGTTTTGAAGATCAAGAAAATAAAGGTAAATATTATTTGTATTACTTAATTGAGAATTGTTTGATACAACCGACTTTTAAAGCAAGCTTGTGTGTGAGAAAAATAATAAAATAACACATTTGAACGATCTTTAATGCTGTTCTAAATTATAACATCGATCACAACATTCGTTTTGAAAATGATTCGTATAGACAAAACATATTATGTTTGTCTAAGTTCAGTTGAATTAAACAGTAAGCTTATAAAAGTGATTCATATAGTTTGTTTACATAGATGGAGGTACCCGGAAAGAAGCGTGACCCTGACTTTGACAAGGGTTCCACTGGCGCCACTGTCTTCTGTCAGCCGTGTGGAGAGGGCAGTAAACGCGCTGTAGCCCAGGGCTACTGTCAGACCTGCGAGGAGTACATGTGCGCTCCCTGTGTCGAATACCATAAGAGATTGAAGATGTCCAGGAACCACATTCTGCTGTCCAAAGATAAGATGCCCTCCTTCTACCCGTCAACGAAGAAGTCAGCAATCGCCGACATGGATTATTGTAACCACCACCCGAAGAAGATGATCAAATTTTATTGCCCGACCCACGGAGACCTTGGCTGTGGCGACTGTGTCGTACTCAACCATCGCAGCTGTAAAGTTGACTACATCGCTGAGGTGGCTCAAGAATTTGTCATTGGAAAAGAATTTAGAGAGCTGGAACCATCAATTAAACAAGCTAAAGATCTTTTATCCGGGCTTATTTGTAATGTCAAGGAGATTTTTGGTGGTGTTGAAAACCAGTCTAAGGTTGAGATAGATAAACTGAGGAAGTTCCGTGCAGAAATAAACACATACCTGGACCGGTGCGAGAAGGAGTTGCTCGACAACATCGAGAAGGTCAAGACCGAAGATGAGAACGCGCTGACTGCACTTAAAACCGATTGTGAGTTGATGAAAAGCCGACTTGATGCCATAAGGACGGGACTGACTTCCGGTGACGTCTCGGTGAACCAGCGATATGTTACGGCAAGGCGAGGCATGAAGGAGATACGGGGGATTCATGATGATATGTGGAAGATGCCTGGTAGGATGAAGGCCCGGAAGTACCAGTTTAATAAGGACGCGGACACGGAGCGACTGCTGGGATCAAAAATGGGCATTGGAACACTGGACGTGGCGGGGGAGTTCCAAAAGAATTTTAAAACCACTTTACATGTTTAAGTATCACTTGACCCTAAAAAGCATAGCGTTGTATTTGAGTAAAATTATAAGTTATATATCTCAATAATTTGTCCTTATATTGAGTTCATGTCATTATGGCCCAACTAATTAATTAAATTATGACACAAAAGTTTAACTTAAATTTTATGAAAACGTTTTAATACAAAATAACTGATCATTAATAAGTTTTTGCTGCAATCAACTCGGTAAACCCGCCTGGTTGCAAGTACACTACAAGTACACTGTAAATACATATAAATAGGCCTCGAAGCCAGTTTTTCCCATTTGGTATAACTTCTAATCTATAATAAAATCCATTGTTATTGGGTTTATTATACATAAGCATATTGTCTATAGCAACTTTTTGACAAGTGTAACAACACCCCGACCTTTTCTAAATCCATTTTATTTATATATCTTTTTTTTTCTTTTTTCGCTAGCTATTTTAATGACTATGTTAACTGTTTTAAAATGGTGATCAGCTGATTCTAAGTAATGGTCGATTTTTAGTGATGTGTCTTATATGCCAAACATTTGCACCCGGAGGTAATCATATCAACGGGTTGCACATTTGGCCTTGGGGTATGTTTTTGACGAGTTTATATGACAATTGAGAAAAGTCAATAAAAAAAATGAAGGTTATAAATAATTTGACGAAACATTTCGACAGATTGCTGTTTTTTTATATCAATTGCGTTACTTTTATTGTTTTATGTCGAATATTCGATCTAAAACCCGAAAAATAGAAACACACATGTGTTCGTAAGATATATGGGAAAAATCGTACAGTGAATTTATTAAGCCGGGAACCTTAAAATGATTATAACTCAACCCGTCAAATATAGCTTTTGGTCCTCACTCGGTGAATATTATTGTATATTACACTAACACCATAAAAACCCCACCTCTTTATCATTTCTATTTATTACCGGGTGCCCGTGTCTTGTTTGTTTAATCTAAATTTTCTCATTGCATAAAACACTTAAAACTGAAACTGTACTTCTTTTCAAAAAAATGTTTGAACCATTGTCTCTTTTAAGTTCATAAGATGACCGTGAAAATAATCTAGTCCCTTATTGTGTTCAGTTCCAGTTCCTGACCTCTCTACTGTCACATGGAAGATTGAAGCAGAAACCAACGTCAGCACGCCACAAGACCAGGAAACCTGCTTTGTTACTAGCATCGCCATGCCCTCTCCAGGTGTCTTCCTTCTGACTGACTTAAATAACAACTGTGTCAAACTGATGGACGTCACCACCCGTAACGTCACATCCCGCCTCCAGCTGCCAGGCACGCCATGGGACGTGTGTGCACTCCCTGATGACCAGGCCGCCGTCACTCTCCGGGATAAGTCCATGATACATCTGCTGTCTACAAAAGGAGGGCAGATGTTACGTAAAAAGGAAATTAAAGTTTCATCTAATGGTCGTGGTATTGGGTATTACAACAATAGATTATACGTGTCTTACGAATCTAACCCGCGTATTGAAGTGATGACATTGGATGGTCATATCATCAGAACATTCCAAACAGATGATGGGAGACAAACTTTCCAACGCTCACTATACCTGACTGTGTCAGCTTCCTCACCACCGACCCTGTATGTGTCTGACTCCAATGCACACGCCGTCCTCCAGCTGTCTCTAGACGGGAAGGTCCTACGAGAGTACAGTAATAAGAAGCTCGAATTGCCCCAGTCCGTGGTGGCGGTAGGTCCGGGTCAGCTGCTCGTGTGTGGGCCGACCAGTCACAACGTGATGCTGCTAGCGGAAAGGGACGGCAAGATGACGAAAGTACTGGGACCAAAGGACGGACTGAAATTTCCCTACTCAATGTCCTTCTGTCCCAACACCCGTACAATAGTTGTCGGGATGTTCCGTAATGACTCATTGAAGGTATTTAATGCAGACTGACTGTGTTTCTTCATAAGTCGTGATTGTTGTTTCTTCGGAAGAAATAACAATGCATTCAATAATCTTTAAGCAATTGAAAAGTAAATGCAATAACATTTATTTTACAATTGAGCTTGCCGTTTTGATTTGTTGTTACCTTGTGTTATCAAACTGAATAACCATTTATATTAAATGACATGTACAATATATCGAAAATATATTAAGTTTGCATTTATGTTTAGCCAGAAATAGATAAACATATTGGTGTTAATATTGTAATAATATCATATCATTTTTCAAATTACCTTTCAAGATTTTTGAATTGAAATTTTTATGTGTAATTCCAGCTTCCATTTGAATAGTTATAACGATAAAAAAAACCTATTTTAAATCTTTTAGTGTAACGTGACAAATAAAATGTATTTATATGTATACATTTTTATATTGATTATCAGACGCTCAGACTAAGTGATTTTTCCTTTTTTATTTTAAATGTGTTTTATATTTCTTCATTTAAACATGGCATGAAAATAACCGAAGATTCTACTTAAACATTTGAATAAAAACTGATTATAAACAAATCTTGTAGTGTCGGTTGGGAAATCCTGTAAAAAAATGTTTGCTGATTGGGCTCTGTATTTATGTTAAAGAATCACTCTGTGTTCTTAATGTGTCGATGTGCTTGTGATTTAGTCTTAATAAACGTCTTTTATAATTATATTTTAAGCAATAATCAATAATGAAAGACAATAGCCTGTCGTAAATATGAAATCATTTCTGTTAAGACCATCATTTAAATCTATTTAAAATGTGATTTAAACTCCACAGCGATTAACTTCATAAGAGCTTCATTATGGCAGGTGTTAGTAGGGCATTCCGTGAATAGCTAGAATGATCGCATAATGACTCGGATAACAATTTTCACCGTTCAGATAGCTCAGTGGTGGAATATTCGCTTCGGGTGCGGTAATTCGGGGGTTCACACACAGGAAGACTTAAAAACAGGTCATCAGAATTTCCCTTGCCAAGCGCTCGGCATTGAGCGGTAGGTACGTATTGGGAAAAAGGTACTGTTCAACCTTTGGAAGATGACTTCCTGTTTCGTCTCTACGCAAATAGCTAAGGCTTAAACCCGGATATTCTGTCCCTAACATTGTTTCTTCAAGTCCTCTTATATATGGAGTTGACTGCGAACAGCTGTCATTTCAATCTCATGTCACATATGGCATTTGAGAAACAATTTAAGTCATGATGGCATCACGGCGAAGATAAACCATAATGCGGTCAATATGGATGCTTAGACCTTGATAAACTGCAATAAACAAACAAAGGATCATCATTTTGGGTGATTATCTGCAAAATGGTTAAAATCTGGAAAAGGTAATCGGGATGAATTCTGAGGGTGTGCGCATCGGACCAGTCTCCTACTGATAAGGATCTGATCGTCTGCTTTGCTCTTGTTTGGGAAAACTAAAACGGACTAATAAATATATATTTCCCAACAATAACATTGTTGTTTGTGTTTTTTTTTACTTTAAAAGATGAGTTTCCATGATTTTTTTCATTAATCATAATTATAGTTACTGTGTATTTAATATTGATATATATTGCAAAATCAATCGAGCAAAACGGAATGCATACCAACTAATAACCAAGAATATATTAACGTTTTGTTTTTTTTACTTTAAGAATTGAGTTTCTATGAGATTTTAATATGAATGAATGTGAATCATAAATTGAGTTACTGTGTATTGAATATTTCTTTCTCTTTCATGATTTTGATGAAATACGGGGTTTTAACATTGAAATAACAACAGTGAAAATATCAATTTGATATTTTCACAGCAAAATAAGGAGTGAAAATATCAACTTTCAGAACTACTTTTAAATTCCTTTGTTGTTACTTCCCCTTGATCAAAACAGAACACTCCACCTTGAACCAGTAAATATTGGCAAAAATGTTTAAAATTTAAAGAAATGTTTTATAGTTTTAAGTAAATATATATTTGGAAATAAACAACTCACCGTTTATTACCGGTTATTCCGTTTTTCAAACGTTTTCTTGATATTGAAGCTGAATGTCCGAACATTTGCTTTCATACCAAACAAATAATAACAGATGAAAACAACTGCTCGAACATAAACAGAATTTATATCCTCGTTCAAATATACTTTGAACTGTTTGACGTTCTAATACGTAAAACGAGCTTCACGGAAAATTCACACAACAATTTACTGATAATCTGATATTTTTACCCCCCCCCCCACGCCTCAAAATTTGTCAACAAACTAGCGTGGCATTCACTCTTTACCTGGAAAACAAACCTGTTTTCAACCGAAACAAACAAGTCTCTGACAGTAAGATGACTGACTATGTATGTATCGTGAAGACTAAAACTAGGAAAAATCCAATGATAATCCGCATTTCTTTTTTTAACACTTTTGACCTTCGCCACTCGTGAAAATATGTTTTTCTATGACACTCGTGAAATAAAATACGATCTTACACTGAAATAAACTAATATCCTCTACATATGCCAACTCAATCGAACAAAAGGGAATGCATACCAACGACAATGCATAGTGCAATGAAACACAAACACACCTGGTGAAATCTTAAATCCACTTTGTTTTATTAAACATGGTTGCGTTTTTTTAGTTGTGCCGGCTCTTTTGAAACATACGTATGAATTTGTTGAATAGTTTCATGTCTGACTGTTTTACTTTTTACAACTAAAATATTTATATAAGACATACTATTTGTAAAATAATGTCATGATACTAAACACTTCAATCCAATGTGTGACTGCTTTGTATGACATCAGGTGGTTATAATACCTCTTTCAAAAGCGAGTCACTTACCATAATTAACTTTACTATGCGTTACATTATTCAGGGGCGTATCCTGGAATTGGTGTTTGAGGAGTCATAACATAAGGAGCAAACCTTTCACATGCGGCACCTCGCTATAATTCGAAATAAATACGGGGGTTGGGGCATGTTCCCCTTTGACATATGGATGCTCAAAAACTGAGACTGTGCGACTGTGAAAAAAAGAGTATTTAGAACAGCCCTGAGTTAGGTTACAGCTAAATGGGTGCTTTGTGGCTTACTATTGATATTTGGTTCTTTGCTTGAAATATATGCGCTGCAATAACGATAAAATTAAATTATACAATAAAGTGCATAAAGACCAATAGGCATCAGACAATAGAGACGACGTGTACGTGTGATGGTAAGTGTAGCTGAATGTACAAGTTTTCTTTGAGTTTACAAAGTGTTTGATGCAAATGTACACTTTAAACACATATTTGTAGGCTCGCTGATACTCAAATAAATCAGTTTCCTCGTGTTTTCTTCCTTTTCAAACGGTTTCAATGAACCTTCATGACGTAGTTCGCAAGAAGTAGCCCACACGTACAAGTACCAGTACAAACATATTTTCGAAACATCTCTATTTGTTGAAGCAAATCACAACGTGGCAAGACTTAAAACAATTAATAATTCTATGTTGTCATCCATAAATGCTGGAGTTATTGCTTTAAACGGTTATTCCATTTATATTGTGTTAAATTAGAGATATTCAAAATTATGCACGGTACCAAATTTGACAATCAAATGACTCATGTTTTTATGTAAACATTTGTTATTTCAATTACATGAGATGCAACTGAGATCGTGCAAATGTAACATATATAACATGATTCAGAATATAGGTCGGAAGGCAAACATTTCAAACTTGTATACAAGTTCCCATCCTTGTGAGAGTATAAGTATTTATCATGTGTTCCGGTACGGATAGAAAAAAATCGACCCGAGGGCACGCTCGTAAGCCGGTAACGAGGCTTGCCGAGTTACCGGCAACGCAGCGTGTCCGAGGGTCGGATTTTCGATCAGGACCGGAAACACATGATTGTTATTTTTTCTTGCCTATCTTTAATGATCAATTTGTGGAAAAAAAATGGCGTAAAAAACGATCTTTTGTACAATACATCAAAAAGCGCATGCGGCGTTGCTTACTGACGTCATAAAGCGCAGTAATATTAAATAACTAAAAATCGCGTATTTTACGATTATTTATTTTCAATTTTAGTTTTAAGTCTTGCATAAATATTTATTTGATTGCGCTTTATTGAAATGGCATATTATTGTTTTCATTAACCATGCAATAAAAGAAAGAGGAAGTGGCGCGTTGTTGCGCGTGATTCATCTTACATGGGGGTGTAATATGGGGTTTTCCAGCACTGGTCGCATGACCGGAAACACATGTCCGATATGCAAGAATACTTGTTCTGGCGTTCAAGAAAATCGATAATATATTTCGAGCAGCCTATAAACAACGAAACATCCGTACGTGTCCTCAACATTAAGCTGCATAGCTTCCAGTTGCAGCAAGTTCTTGACTTGAAATGCAGAGTATTGCACCTAAGTTGACGGCGTGTGTGATATATCTGTATGCTGACGATATCAAAAATATGCGCCGACCATGGTACCTGTCAATTTTGAATTTGTCTTTTTATGCTTCTTTCAGGATCCCAATTGAGTACTTTGTGAAGTCGATCGATATAAGGTGCATGTGTCCTCTACAACAAGTGGTTTGACAACGTTAACTAAGTGGTACTACACCCTAGTGAGAACCAGACACAGCCAGAAAATGATTTCTGTGGAATTTGAGCCAACTTTGAAAGTGGTTTAAACGAAATAACGAATGACCATGTCACTATGGTGACCTATATGGGAAGCTAGG
Source organism: Mya arenaria (assembly GCF_026914265.1). NCBI lineage: Eukaryota > Metazoa > Mollusca > Bivalvia > Myida > Myidae > Mya > Mya arenaria. The sequence goes on from NC_069129.1 coordinate 47,899,143, forward strand.
CGTACATTTCCTATAAAGGGGAAATAGTTTGGTAAAGTGTTTAGGTTGCAAAACATATTCTGGAAAGAACCGGAAAGATGTTTCAGCCGTAAAACTCCTCCGCCTGTCCGGCTTACTTCACGTACCTCCAGAAAGTTTTCTTTACTTTAAAGCTGCACTATCACAGATTGGCACATTTGGTAACTTTTTATTTATATGTATCTTGGAACGGTCCATTTTGCATGAATTTGTGCAAACCAGTAAGATAAAAATGCTGTTCAATCACAGATCGCAGTTCTGCATATTTTCGTTTGGAAATTAATTATTGCCATTTGGTAACGCTTTGAGAAAAAATAAGTTTTCGGTAGTATTCGAAATAATTGAGATCTATCCTATTTTGAGTTATCTACAATGACTGAATCGAAGGCTTTGATCCCAAAATTCGTCTAAGACAATAAACAAACAGGGCGACCTAGCTCTATCCCTATCATTTGGTAAGTAGCCAATGTATTGCTTTGGTAACAAACAAGGCAATCTTTGTTGTAAATTGTGCTTGAAAGACGGGACCGTCTTGTTTTTCCATCGTGTTTATTTCACATGGATATAGAGAAAGGAATTGTTGAAAGGCTATATATTGTTCATCTCTTAATATTAAGTGTTACTAGATTGTTTCTGTTATAGATTATAATGTTTCCTGACTTGTTAATGGGTTTAAATTGAACACGCCATTGCGCTGACTAGTCAGAAATAGTTTGCATGTCAGTATTTATAGTGATATCCATATGATCTGTGTTAGCTGACGAGACAGCAAAAGGACTATTTTTCGGAAAAAGTCAAAAGTCAACATATTTGAGTCTTTGTCAATACCTCTCGTTTAATACATGCAGATCATACTTTGAAATAAGAGCGTTCATTTCGTTTCGATCCTTTCATTTACAGTTCTATATTTATTTAAAAACTTGACTGCGTATGTCAAAAAATGATCAGTGTGTGAACTAGTTTCAGAAACTCCAGCATTTAGGACACCTATATGTTCTGATACCGCGATAGGGTTTAATAACGTACAAGAAGTATTCGTTATTCTGGTCGATGTTTTCATGACAGTTTGTACATTATCAGGTAGCATAGTGTCTTTAACTTAGTGGTATTAGGGGTTCAGCTGGTCTTCGTTAATATCATTCATACGAATAATAATCTCACACAAGTTACAAGCCTTTTCAAGGCAAATCTTAAATCGGTCCCAAAATTATATTTTGAAATCAGGATTGCGATATAATGCGTATATAAGGAAGAATTCACATTTGGATTTAATCTACCCAAAGTGATTCGGAAAGGTAATGTTCTAAGTCCAACAGAACAGACTTTCATATTCATGATCATCAAGTTGTAAAAAATCATCAATATTATCAGTAGAAAGATGTGTCTCCGTGAAAATATCAAAATTTATCAGCTCATCTTTGATGTAGTCTAAATTTCATCGAATGCCGATATTTTGTTATTTGAAATGTTTGTCGCCTAAACATCGTCGGTTGGGTCCTGGGTAAGACTCAATGTCGCCCGATAAGAAAATTAAACTTGACACTTTTAGTTTCAAAAATGATAGATTTAGATGGTTGTTATCAGCTAGGTTATTTTGTTCATGAAAACAGTCTGTGCTATATTCAAGCCTAATCACAATAACGATGATAGCCGGAAAACATCAAAGAAAAGTAGTAAAGGACTTTGCTAATTCATTGAAAGCTTTAATACGGAAAGTACATGAACCAGTAAAACTAACACATCTTGCGTTATTCAATCCTCTTTCACTGCTGTATGTTGCAAAGACATCAATTGATGACCTCGACATTTAAACTTGACAAAGGTTTGCAAAATACAGTCAGCGTAAACACACAAAAACGAATAGGAGCACATGAGAAAGGAAAGAGAAGGAGGGAAGTAAATGAGTGAATATTAATACAAGTTAAAAAACATTCGAGTGAAGTAATGAAATATATTATTAATAAATAATTTGTAACTTTTCAATAATGGTCTTATGCTTTATAAGAAAAAAAATGTTATATATATATGAGATACTTAAGAGACGTGTTTATCGAAATGGCATATTCTTTTTGAAAGCAAATCCAAGCATCTTACATTAAATAATTTTGGTCAATTTTAACATTCGGTCAGTTCCGACTATTTATAAGTCAAACTTTGGGTCATTTCGGTCGTTTTACCATTGCGCATTTACATAATCTCACATCATCCAGATGAGTTTAATTGTTGTGTGTTCACTAAGGCCACAACAAATTGATCATTTGTTCTACGGATTTTGCCAAAAAAAGTAGGAGCGAGCGAGCGAAATAAAAATAAAAATACTTTTTCCTATATTTAAGGCAAATCAGAGGCGAGCGCAAGGCGAAAAATTAAAAAAAAATAAAAATTTACCAAATTTATCATACAGTGTATGTCAAGAAATGCTTATTAATTGCAAACATAGGTTCAGTTATTAATGAAAAGGTTTTGATTGTATCACATGCAAATCTGTCTCAATATTTAACAAATGGCAATAAGGTCCAGTGCTTTACTATTAACTTCAATTCAAACGTAGATTTATTGTAAAGACAACATTCCGCATAGTAACTTACAATTATTTGAAGACCAAAAAGAAAACTATTGTATTCATTCCGTAACTTACTATTACAAAAAAAACATTTTAGACTTGTAAGAGTAATTCATGATTTGAATCAAGTTTGAACCTCTTGAAGCACATGATTAAATTGTAGTGACTTTGACATTGCAGAAGATCGAAAATGTAAATAACACAGAGAACATATCTAAAAAAGACACTGTGGATTAAATTGCGGGACAACATAAATGAAGCAGTATCAAACAAATCTGTCCACCAGTCATTATATTAGAGCAGGTGGTGGAATAAAGATATTTCCCTTTAAAGAACCCTCCTTTACCCCGAACCTATGGTTTATAGGTCCGTGCCTTGAAAAAGAATATCATGTCGGCCTCCATAGCTTCAAGGCCCATAAGAAACAGGCCACTTTAATTACAGGCCATTTTATACAAATCGATCAAAGAAAACAAGTGGATAAAAACGAAGAATTGAGAAAATTAAAACAGTCATTTTACTTATCAAAGGTTTTATTTTCTGGTTTTACTGATTTTTTTATACTGTCCATGTGTATGTAATCCACTAGTCAATTGTGACCACGCCCGAAGGTCCGGGGAATAGCGGGGACTTTGACTTTCGGTCCAGCCAACCCCGGGTAAATCCACTGCATTCACCCGGCACTGTGGGGCCACCTGGAAGGTAAAAAAACTTGGCCCATTTCCCCGACTATCCCTGGTATACCCCAAGACCTTGGGGGGGGGGGGGTTACCGTGGATTGACTGGTTCATAAGTATAATGTACAGGCTGTTTGTAAAACATTTACAAGTCCTACTATTTTTATCTGTTTATAACGATAATGATTATATGAAAACTGAGAAATGCATTTTAGAAAATTTAAAAAATAACTCACGAAAATATGTTCAATTGTTGTAAGTCGTGTGTCCGTGTAGTTTGATATAAGTTTTGCACTCAAAATTCGATTAAGTTATTATTTAACACAAAATTTTGAGTACAAAACAATGAATTACTTAAAACACACATAAATAATTATTGCTTTCGACTCTGTGAAACTGTTGTTGTTTACTGAAGACTGTAATCCATTGACTTTGACACTGATTTTAATTTAAAACGTGTATTATACATTACGAAAACTGAAAGTAACCCGAAAATTAATACCGGAAATAAATAACAACGGTGCGTCCTGCAAAATATTCCCGACAAAAAAGACTGTCAACAAATATCGGCTGTTTTGCGGTTACCCGGACCTGATTTTGTCCTGACACGAGGAAATTTTGCTCGCGAAGAATGTAAAGCATGGAAATACCTTCAAAAAAGGCGAAGTCGACGTTGAAGGATTAAATGTTTAGTAAAAGAATTTCAGAAAATAGAGGAAATTCAGAAGTAAACAAAAAAATATGCGCGGCCAAATAGTAAGTGCGGGCGCAAAAAAAAAGTTTTTGTATTTTTTTTTTTGGTTTTTCAAATTTTAGGTGCGGCAAATCCGACGAACAAATGATCAATTTGTTGTGGCCTAAAGTATGTAAACGGGATGCAGTACGTATTATAAAGACGTTAAAATAGAAGTACTTGCAGAAGATTATTTTCTTTTCATTTTAATGTTGCTATTTAAAATGCACAATCATGGAACCACTTGAGTATCTTTATCATATCTAACTAATTATATTTTAAAAATGAAATTAAATTTCCTTACTTAAATTGCATCACTCGTAAATTGGACCTTTTCCAGTCCTTTTACCATAACCTACGGCTAGACAAAGAGTTCCCACACAAGTTTCCTCCAAATTTGTTAATGTCCGACCATAAACAATTCTAACATTCCATCATCTCGGATCATTCACCACTCTAACATTGTTTCATTTCGGTTGATTTACAATTTTTAGATCGGGTAATTTCGGCACATTTACCAATAATAGAATGGGTTCATTTTGCGCATTTACCATTAAGATTTAGATTTCTTCATAAATGACCAAATTTATCTTATGAAATATTTGTAAGTCCATGTACCAAAATCAATGGCTTACATATGAACATGCTATTATTTAGATCTTGGCGATCCTAAGCAAATTGATGGGCATGCTCAATTGCTGATAAAATTAATCCATATTAGACACACGGCGGGTTTAGGTATTAATATAAAGTTTAATTAAATGAGACATAAACAATTAACAATTCCTAGTGTCTTACTTAATCTCTATATCTCCAATCCCTTACTTTACGAAACACTATCAATAAAGGCAAGAATAAACATATAAGCCTTGTGCATGCTTCAAATCCTTACTGATAAATGCAACGGGAGGGGGGACGACGCAAAGCAAAGTGCAGTGCCGTAGCTACACTTAGGCACACCGAGGCAGCTTCAGTGTTGTTGTTTTTGGCATATTACAATTTATATAGCTCTAAAAATAACCATTTTCGACATCCTTCAGTTGCCTCAATGTACGCAAACCATCGATGCGGAATGCCTGTATTTAAAAAAGAAAAGAATATTAGATATAATAGAAAAGAATTCTACAAACTACGGTACCTTACCGTTTAATGTTGACTTATTGATTATGTTAAGTGACGATAAAAGAGACGTTAATAAGTATGTTCATGGTATTGGTAACAATGCCTCATATAATTGTGACAGTAAATTTCTTCTTAATGCACATTTTTTTATTAAATTCATGTTAACCGTGTATAATTGATTTCAACTGGATCAAGAGTTATAGCACTAAAAATTTGAAATGTTATATTAATATGTAAGATTTTTATGCATTTATTTCCACCAAAGATACTCCAGAATACAGGAAATCGCTTCTTGCAAAACAATTGTCCGGGAGGTAGGGGCATGCCCCCGGACCCCCCTAGACCGTTATGCCCCGATGTTTTTTTAAGTATGGCTACGGCACTGAAGTGGACGGCCCGGTGCGAGGAGTTGATAGATAAGTTAACACCGAACTGAGAGAATCAGAAATGCGCCTAATATGAGCGTTATTGGGCGTCGGTGATACAACATCTGACAATAGCTTTTTATCTTCCGCTGTTCATCTTGCGTTATATTTTTGATAGAAATAAAATGCGAACAATCAGCGTTTTCTGTTACCAGGATGAATAAATCCTCTTGTCATTATGCGTCCGGATGTAACAGTTGTTTTACCTTGTAAGGATATGATGATAACTCATCATAAGAAGTTAGCACGCATTCATTTTATAATCGATCCCAGACGTAGAATCTAGGAAAATATTAGATTTTTAGAAACCCGCCCAGTGTCTTCATTAAATAAATAGTATTATCATAAATGAGGTTCCAAATGACACGCATTATAAATAATACATAAAGTTATTCACCTACATAAGTTCGCGCGTTCAGGTTACGGCTGTGGGAAAATATTAAACAAACATTATACGAATTCTTATCAACTACCATATTTGAACTAAATCGAATAAAAAGGATAAAACTTATGAATTATTATTGTGTTTTATACATATTAAACAAATTAACCATCCATACCATATATATAATATAAGAGATTGTTAAGCTACATTAACTCGAGGCCTCGTGTTAGATTATAAGGACTTCATTAAATAAATAAATTTGCTACTCAAATTTCCCAATGACATTGCATGGTACATTATTGCTGCGTGTGTAATGGTAATAGGATTAAGGAAAATTGGCTAGCTTTGTTATATATGTATATGTATTTATGAAATCTCTCTCAGTGTTTTTAAGCTGCACTCTCACAGATATATATGGATGGTTGGTTGGTTGGTTGGTTGGTTTGTTGGTTGGTTGGTTGGTTGGTTGATTGGTTTTGGTTGTTTGGTTGGTTGGTTGGTTGGTTGGTTGGTTGGTTGGTTGGTTGGTTGGTTGGTTGGTTGGTTGGTTGGTTGGTTGGTTGGTTGGTTGGTCAGTTGATCGATACACGTTTGGTTAATGTATAATAATATAGTTCAAGTAAAGTATTTACATTATCAGGAATAGTGTTAATATGTATGTATCGCAGACTATTTGTTCACCTTATAATTGAATCATTTTGAAACAATATATCATTATTATAAATGTATAACACGACGAATGTTGATGTTAGGCATCAAAGACGCGGCTGAATGGGTTTTATTGAATATTTATATATATCTATTGATGTTCATGGAACATTCTGATTAAGTTTCATGAATATTAGACCAAACATAATGCCTTTAGTGTGTTCCAGATTGGACCTAGTCACCTAGTTTTTGACCCACGTGAAAAAATATCGATACCCAATTGGCTCAATAAAGTCATTTGACAATATATATAATTGTAACCATTCCGAATAAACACGGACATAGCCGAACTATGACGGTTTAATCAACTTTCTAGATCGAAGTTACTCGGTCGTCTCCGACATGCGTAAATTATTTAGACTGGTACCTTGCATTATCACCGATAAATTTATTGGTGTCGGGTCGATTTGGCCGAGATATTATTTTGGCCTGATCGTTTTCGGCCTGCTTTCATTCATAAATGTTTGTTTTAAATCGTGTAAATTACGCTTTGAACTTTCATTTTATATCAGTTAAATTCAAATTGTGTTAATTTCGTTATTGCGACTTATATTTGTTAGTAAAATCGTGTGAACTAAGCTTTGTACTTCAATTTTATATCACTGAAATTTAAAAAAGTCAATTAATGTCGTGTTAAGGCACTTATATTTGTTATCAAATGCATAATTTAAACTATTATTCACAATATGCCCGTAAATTCTCAGATGCTTATTCACTACCACAGCGTGTATATAAATCGTTTTCACAGAAAGTGAATTTCTAAAATAACGAACTCGTATGACCGGCGACCAGTCAACACACATACAGAGATAATAACTTTTTTTAATTTCCTGTTTTAAACCATAGGCTTATTCGTTTTATATGACGTTTTGGAAGTTTTACACGCATTAAAACGGTCATTGACGACAAATTTTAAGCTAAGTTCAATTAGAGTTAATATCATTAACAAATCTTCATTTTTTCATAACTAAAATTTATCCGTATACACTTCCCCGTTGACAATTACAAACATGTTTTCCTATAGGGTATATATCGAAACCCGTAAGCTCGATATCGCTTGGCTCGATTTTCTCGTTGTGTCCGCATGCACGTACGTCTGCGTGTGTGTGTGTGAGTGCTTTTGTGCGTGTATGCGCGTGTGTGTGTCTGCCCGCGTGCGCGTAGGCCTGCGTGTGCGTGTGTGTGCGCGCGCGTGTGTGTGCGTGTGTGTGTTTGTGTATGTGTGCCCAAGAGCGCGTGTACCTGAGTGTGCGTGCGCGCGCGTGTGTGTGCGCGCGCGTGTGTGTGTGTGTGCCCGCGTGCGCGTGTGCCTGCTTGTGCGTGTGTGTGGTGTGAGTGGCGTGATTGCATTCATGCGTGCGCTTGCGCCTGTGCGTGAGTGTGTCTATATATGTTTTGCTGTCTTTATAATCACTTGTTCAACATCCTCCCTAAATAATCATTTTGTAAATGGCCGAAGGCAAATGATGTCGATAGCCAATATATTTTTAAACTTGTTAATAGCACAATATTGAAAAATGTCGCAAATTATGCTCTATCGCCAATTACAGTAAGAAACGGTATTGAAAATTGAATGAGTTTAGCCTTACAGAATTCTGTTCGTAATCGATTATCTGGTTTTATTATTAAAATGAAGTAAAATAACTCAGATACTGTAGGCGTTTTGATAATGTTAGTTTAAATAAATTGTACTTAATACAAATATCAAACATTGTTAGATGAATATCTTACCACTAAAACTTGGTATAATATGTTAAAATATACTATTTCAATGCATAATATTTAGACAGGGGAATTGGTTTAGCAAGGTGTAGAAAGATATGAAAGGTTATCTATGGGAAAAGGGAAAAGACGGGGAAAGGGAGGATGGATTGAGAAAGTGAGAGGGATGGGCAAACGGAGGGGGGATGGGAAAAGGGGATGGATTTGGGAAAAGGAAAGGGATGGGAAAAGGGGAGGGATGGGAAAAGAGAGAGGGATGGGGAAAAGGAGAGGGACGGAAAAGGGAGAGGAATGGGGAAAGGGAAACTATGGGAAAGGAATCGGTAAAAGAGGAGATGGCTGGGGAAAGGGTGAGAGAAGGGGAAAAGAAGAGGGCTGGGAAAAAGGGGGATAGGGAGAGGGATATGGAAGGGGTGAGAGAAGGGGAAAAGGAGAGGGAAAGGAAAGGATGAAGGGTAGGCTAACGTGTAGTTGATTGGTTTAAGGGGGGGAGAGGTAACGGAAAGAGATGGAGATGGTGAGAGGGATAGGGAAAAGAGTAGGTCTGGGAAAAGGGGTGATGATAATTATAGAGAGATGAATGGGTAAATGGACAAGAGATGGGGCAGGGGTGAGTGACAGGGAAAGGGGGTGGATGGGGAGAGGGAGTGGGATTGTAAAGGGGGGTCGGGAAAGAAACAGTGTTAAGGAAAGAAGGAGGGATAGGAAAGGGAGAGGGATTGAAAAACGGAGAGGGATGGGGAAAGGAGAGGACGGGGAGTGGGGGAGTTGGATGGGGAAAGGGGGACAAATTGGGAAATGGAGAGGGGTTCGAAACTTATAATTCGGTTCAGCCTGTTCACATAATGATCGGTCAATAAAGTCCGGAGATGGTTATAAGGACGGATATCGAGTTTAATTTGAAAGAAATGAGCATAAAACACGGTATTTCTACCTTTTGTATCTAAAGTTGACCAAAGTAAATATTTAAGCATTCACCAATCATTGGTCAATATTTTAGCGCTTTTCGCTATTAAATTCAAGGTTACAATCTTGTTATCAGCAGATAATATTTTCCATGCATTATTTAATAAATAGTTAAAGGTTTATCAGTCAAGATTTATGTTTGTAATTCATTCATATGTATTGATTTTGAATAAGGGTGTCACTTTAAATTGCAGGTTTACAAATGTTTTAACTTCGTGAATCGATACAAAGGTTACCTATGAACATGAGCAATGGTGAAATGAATTTACTTCCTTGTTGAGTTTAAGATCAACAAAATAAAGGTAAATATTACGTTTATTAAATTATTGAGAATTGTTTGATATAACCGACATTAAAAGCAAGATGTTGTGTGGGGAAAAATAATAAAATAGCACATTTGAACGATTTCTTATGCTTTTCTAAATTAGAACATCGATCACTACTTTCGTTTTGAAAATGATTCGTATAGACATTTTATGTTTGTCTAAGGTCAGTTATTAACTTAATCGTACTGAATCTTAACGTTTTCATTTGAATGAAACAGTAAGCTTATAAAAGTGATTCATATAGTTTGTTTACATAGATGGAGGTACCCGGGAAGAAGCGTGACTCCGACCTTGACAAGTGTTCCGCTGACGCAACTGTCTTCTGCCAGCCGTGTGGAGAAGGCGGTAAACGTGCTGTGGCCCAGGGCTTCTGTCAGACCTGCGAGGAGTACATGTGCGCTCCCTGTGTCGAATACCATAGGAGATTAAAGATGTCCAGGAACCATATTTTGCTTTCAAAAGATAAGATGCCATCCTTCTACCAGTCAACGAAAAAATCAGCTATCGCCGACACGGAGTATTGTAACAACCATCCGATGGAGATGATCAAGTTTTATTGCCCGACCCACGGAGCCCTTGGATGTGATGATTGTGTCGTACTCGACCATCGCAGCTGTAAAGTTGACTATATCGCCGATGTGGCTAAAGAATTCGTCACTGGAAAAGAATTCAGAGAGCTGGAACCATCGATTAAACGAGTTGAAGATCTTTTATCCGCGTTCATTAGTAACGTCAAGGAGATTTTTGGCGATGTCAAAAACCAGTCTAAGGTTGAGATAGATAAACTGAGGAAGTTCCGGGCAGAAATAAACACATACCTGGACCGGCGCGAGAAGGAGTTGCTCGACAACATCGAGAAAATCAAGACCGAGGATGAGAACGTGTTGATTGCACTTAAGACCGATTGTGAAATGATGAAAACTGGACTTGATGCCATGAGGAAGGAAGTGACTTCCGGTGACGTCTCGGTGAACCAGCAGTACGTGGCGGCAAGGCGAGGCCGGAAGGAGCTACGGGGGATTCGTGACGAGATGGAGAAGATAGTTGGTAGAATGAAGGCGGAAGTATCAGTTTACTAAGAACGTGGACACGGAGCGGCTGCTTGGATCGAAAATGGGCCTTGGAACACTGGACGTTGCGGGAGAGTTTCGAAAGAATGGTATGTTTAAGTTCACTTTACATGCTTAACTTTACCTTAAACATGAGCATTTATAGGTGTGTAAAATTGTATGTGGTTTCCCAATAGTTTTTCCTTAATGTCTTTTATTGAGTTCTTGTTCATAATAGCCGTACAAAGCTATCATTGCTTAAATTATGACACCATAGTTTAATAGTAAAACGTTTAATACAAGATTTCTTATCATTAATAAGTTTCGGCTGCAGTCAATTTGGTAAACCAGCTTGGTTTTAAGAACACTGTAAATAAACATAAGTGGGCCTCGCAGCGAATGCCAACTCTCGGCTCGTCTGTCTTTACGCTGCAGTATAACTCCTAATCCATATACACCAAGATGGGGGAGGAGGGGGATTGAGTGCAACCGACAAAAAACACAATTTTGAAGATCCACATGATTTTATGAAAGTTAATCATATATTGAACATTCTTACAACCGTTATTAAAAGTAAAAGGTATAGAAAGCTGTTTAAGCTCAATAATATATAACGTAATTAAACACACCAAAATAAATCAGCTAATTAAACATGAAGATAGTTCATGGCTCACAATACTGTAATTTATGTTACTTCAAAATATTTTATGATGAAAAACAAGCATTAAAATAATCTGCATCGATTTGTTGAGAAAAGTTTAATTAGACATCAAACTTCAGACAGTACTGATGAATAAGACATAATGTCAAGTAATGTTTCACTATACTTGCACATGTATATTAGGTCACATCCCAAGAAAAGTATGTTGCCGGTTTATACATATTAAGCTAATAATGCCTACAGTGGGCGTTTGTCATCATTTTGCAATCCTATCTATACAATGACACTTGTTCGTGGCACAAAAGCAAACTATAATCGTTATTAAGAAAAACAATGACATATTCTGATGAATGATCATGTAGAATACGTTACGTTGTAAAAAGATACGTTACAAACACTTTAAAAGTAAAGATGACTAGAATAAATGACTAAACAATTCTCTCATCACAACTCTATTCTGTTATGCAAGTTTAAATACAAACAAATCTGCGGCTTCAAAATTTTAAGATTTATTACAAAAATACGAATCTGCATATAAAATAAGTTACTTCAAATTTCAATAACATGACTTGACATTTTGACTAGATAATACAACACTCCTAAATGTTTAATGTTAGTGGACTAGAAATATACATTATATTCTAAAACGGGTATAATATTGCATATGTATATTATAGTTTACGTTACCACTATTAACAAGTTTATAGTTAACCATGCAACATTACTATCAAATTTTAATTGTACAAATTATGACTAAAAATGTTCTTTGCACCCACAAAAGTTTGTTACTTTACGTGTAGTAATCTAACATTACATAAAACAATTTGACATTTGTAAACAGAATGTGTCATATACGTGAGAATATGTCTACACGTGTATAAAATTCAATACTGTTATACGAGTTTAAAGAGTAACGGTAATCTTGATTTTTTTTGCAGAATGTGTCATATCTCATCTTGTTCACCTTTGTATATATCGGTTTACCATTCAGCAGACAAAGAGTTTGTCTGCCTTCAAGAAGGTGACTACGTTAAGACAGTGTAGCTATTTGGTATTGGTATGATTCTTTTCTAGGATTTAAAGGACTGAAATTGTTGTATCACACCTTTTGAAGCTATGCATGGATAGTACTACTGAATAAATATATATTCTCTTCTGTTTTTAGAAACCTCATTAACATTAAAAAGTCGCCGCTTGTTACCTACACAATTTTGAACAAAAACGGGGATACTTAGCTCGCAGCACTAGGACTGTGTCTGGAGCTCTAACAATGACCTCGTTTATGTCTGCCACTTGTTAGGTGTAAAACAATGCCTCCTTGAGATATATTTCTACATTGGCACCTTCAAGACTTGTACGACTATAACACATTTCTCTTAGAACAACAGCAGTATCACGCTTTTCTGCAAATTTGTCAATTTTACACTTGTCATGAAGTAGACATAGCAGTTTTGACATTGCTGTACATTAAAGCCTTCTAATTCGTAAGAGTTCTTGTTTTGGGACCAGATATCAAGATTATTGGCGTAGTTTTTGTTTTGCATTCAAATGATTTAAATGATTCAGGGAAATCAGAAAATCAGACAGCTCTTTAACCGTAGGCTTTAAAGTGTTGCATTGCCAGCATATTTGTGGGTAACATCCGCACATGGTTTTAAAAGGCATTCCGTCAGCAGTTACTAAGGACCTTATAACTTGACCAAAGAAAAGGGGCAGTTTTGTTCACATTTTGATTGTTAATTGAGTCTTCCATAGTTGACTGGCCCGCTCCATGAGCACAATTTTAAGATCTAATTTATTTGACAGAATTTATTTTTTTCCACTTATTTATCAATTGATGTATTTGTTTGTATATTGCATTTTAATGAATGTTCACTCGGTATTTATTTACTAAATACTATTTAGTATGACTTGAATATATCTCTTTTATATGCCATTTTACAATTTCAATTGAACTAATACATATTTCTTTATATAATTGCAATTTAACATTTATTTGTTTGCAATTCTATTTGATTTACTTCATTTTCATAAGTAACGAAATTATAGCACCGTAGGTTATATCACTAGTTCAAATTAGAAATAAAACCAGAATATAAAGTGCGTGTAACTAAAGTGTTTGATTTCGTTAAAAGTATTAATCATTCATTACCAGAATGAATCATTATTGAGCAAATTATAACTGTTAGTAACGTAAATTAGACACAAGTTTTTTGTACTATCAAATGAACGTTTAAATCGTCTAATCCATGTTTAAAATATGGAATACCTCTTTAATCAAGCAAAATGACATGACTTTATTTGTTTAAGCACTCTGTGTAACATATTATTTTAGTAGAAGCGTTGTTTTTTAAGTGGCATTTTAAAAGTAACGTAATTTACACCAATAGAAAACCTCCACAGAACTTTAGAACGATTTTTCCAACTTTTATCTCATAAACGATCATTATACATAGAGGAAATAGAGATAAATCTATAAAAAAAATAGGTAACGTAGTTTAAATGTCCGTTACGCACTTATGCCATTTCCCTCAGAGCGTAAACAAAGCATACTTTGTGGCTCTTTGCTTTTTATGCTTTGGGAAAATTATTACTTAACAAATTGTCCCTGGTGACAGCTAGGGGAGGGGTGGGGTCGCTCTAAAGACAATACGTTCTTACTGTTAGTTATATACCAAGGCTTTCACAACTCCCCGATCTTTTCCATCAAACACATTAAAAAAATACATTTATTTTTCTGTTTGAAATACTTTTTTAAAGACAATATCTCCTGTTTTGATATAAGCTGACTCTAAGTAGCGATTAAGACCAATTTAGTGCTGTGTTTTATATGTCAAACATCTGCACCGGGAGCAAATATATCCACGATATGCAAATTTGCACTTGGGGTATGTTTTGGAGGCATTTATATGACAATCGAGAAAAGTAAATATTTTCAATAAGAAACAAAAGATATAGTTTGCCGGCGAATTTTGACAGGCGTTATTACTTTTATATCAATTGTGTTACTGTAATTATTTTATGTCAAACATTCACTCTAAATCCCCAAAAATAGAAACAACCGGTGAAACATGGGGCAAATTTGCTACCAAAAGAAAAAAAATGCATGTTTGCATTTATGTGCACACCTTTGCCCCTGGGGAGAATCTCATCACAAAAACTAGGTTAAATTATCCAACTGACAAAAATAAATCGTGTTAATAATGTGTTCTTTAGATATACAGGGAAACACGTACAGTGAATGGTTTTGCAGGCGTACTTAAGACGGGAACATTGAAACGATTTTTAATGCAACTCGTGAAATATAGCTTTTGGTGCTCAATCTGTGAATTTTATTACGTATAACACAAAACATATCCTCTTATTCATTTCTATTTATTACCGGGTGTCCGTGTCCTGTTTGTTTAATCTAAATTTTCTAATTGAAAAAAAAATAAAAATTGAAGCTGTTTTTCTAAAAAAAAAAACAAGTTTGAACCATTGTCTCATTTAAGTTTATAAGACGAAAGTGAAAAATAATCTAGTCTTTTTCAGTTCAAGTTCCTGACCGCTCTACTGTCACATGGAAGAATGAAGCAGACATCAACGTCAGAGCGCCACAGGACCAGGAAACCTGCTATATTTCCGGCCTCGCCCTGCTCTCTCCTGGTCTCTTCCTTCTGACTGACTACGGTAACAACTGTGCCAAACTGGTGGACGTCACCACCCGCAACGTCACCTCCCGCATCAAAATACCACACTGTCCCTGGGATGTATGTGTGCTCCCTGATAACCAGGCCGCAGTCTCTCTCCCGGGTAAGTCCATGATACAACTGCTGTCTACGAAAGGAGGGAAGTTGTCGCGTGGAAAGAAAATTAAAGTATCATCTGATGGTCGTGGTATTGCGTATTACAACAATAGATTATACGTGTCTTACGCATCAAACGCGAGTATTGAAATTATGACATTGGATGGACATGTTATCAGTACATTTCAAAAAGATGATGGAAGACATATTTTCAAATGCCCATACTACCTGACTGTGTCAGCTTCCACACCACCGACCCTGTATGTGTCTGACTGTACTGCACACAACGTCCTCCAGCTGTCTCTAGACGGGAAGGCCCTAAGAGAGTACAGTGACAAGAAGCTCAAATATCCCCTGTCCGTAGTGGCGGTAGGTCCTGGTCAGCTGCTAGTGTGTGGGTATGGCAGCCACAACGTGATGCTGCTGACAGAGAGGGACGGCAAGATGACGGAAATACTGGGAGATAAGGACGGAGTGACATATCCCTACTCTGTGTCCTTCTGTCCCTACACACGTACGATAGTTGTCGGAATGTTGCGTAATGACTCATTAATGAAGGTGTTTAGTGTAAACTGACACTGATTCTTCTTAGTCATGATTGTTGTTTCTAAGGAAGAAATAACCATGCATTAAATATTTTTATAAACAACTGAAAGGTTAATGCAAAAACATTTATTTTACAATTTCAGCTTGCGGTTTTGATTTGTTGTAACATTGTGCTATCAAACTGAACAACCATTTATATTAAATGTATTTTGCAGTTATAATATCATAACATTTTTACAAGTAACTATAAAGGATAGTTTTAATGAAAATTTCCAAGTGTAATTCCAGCTTCAATTTGAATAGACGGTAAATATTATAAAAAGATTTTATACCTTCAAATTTAAGGTATCAAATGAAATGTACGAGTATTTACATTTAAAGAGTATTTATCTTGAGACGGTTGACTAAGTGATTTTGCCTTTTATATTTTAAATGTATGTAATATTTCTTCATTTAAACATGGCTTGAAAATAACCGAAGATTTTACTTAAATATTTGAATAAAAAATGATTATAAACAAGTCTTGGAAGTGTCGGTTGAGAAATCCTGTAAATATATGTTAGCTGATTGGCTTTGTATTTATGTGAAAGAATCACTCTGTGTTCTTAATGTTTCGATGTATTTGTGATTTGGTCTTTATAACCATATATCATTTATTTTAAGCAATAATCAATAAAGAAAGGTAATAGCCAGTCGCAAATATGAATTCATTTATGTTAGGGCCATCATTTAAATATATCAGACTAGTGGTAAAATTCCAGACGGTTAATTCATATAGCTTCATTATGGCAGGTGTCAATGGGATAATCCGAGAATAGCTAGAAGAGTCGCAGAATGACTCGTATACTTACATTATTTTCACCGCCCCGATAGCTTAGTGGTGGAGTATTCTCTTCGGTTGCGGTAATTCGGGGGTTCACACACCGGCGGCGTCAAACAGGAAGACGATAAAACATGTTATCAGAAACTCCCTTGCCAAGCGCTCGGCATTGAGCGGTAAGTACGTATTGTGAAACGGGTACTGGTTCAACCCTGGGAAGATGACCCCGTGTTTCGAAGAGGTCTCTGCGCAAATAGACTCAAACACGGAACTCATGTACCTCAAATTGTTTCTCAAAAAGTCTTCTTATGTCTGGATTGACTGCAAACTGCAGTCACTTCCATCTCATGTCACTTATGGCATTTGAGAAACAATTCAAGTCGTGATGGCGTCACGACGGGGTTGAGCCAGAATTCAGCCAATAGGCGCGAGAAGACCTTGATAATCTAACAAACAAAGATCAGTAAGTTTGGGGCATTATCTGCAAAGTGGTTCAAACCTGGAAAATGTTTTCCAGTTGAAATCTGAGTTTCTGAGAAATCTTGAATTTAGTATGTAAGATAGTTGGGAATACATATCCAAAGTTTCAATGCAATAACTCATGTATTTACTGAGATAATGACTTAAAGGTGCTTACATGCAAAACCTTAACCAAGGTGTGACGCCGACGCCGACGCCGACGCCACCGCCGACGCCGACGCCAGGGTGAGTAGTATAGCTCTCCTTATTCTTCGAATAGTCGAGCTAATAAATAAGGCAACTAATCCTTCCATCCTTGCCAAATCTCTCGCATTTTGTCCTGCAACCATTACATTGCTTTTGAGACAAACAAAGAATTCGAGTGTCCGAGGCTGTATTAAAGTCGACTGATTCATACATTGGTATTCCATTGTATAATATATTCTTCGACTGTAACTCCACAATATTTATCACTGAATTGTTAAATCAAAACACAAAGGTTACACATGAATTATTTTCCCAATACCTTTACCTTATTACACTAGTGTTTTATAAAATACTTATTCAGATCGGCTTCTATCTACAAAGCATTGCCATTTTTTAACTATCCAGTAGGTGCCTGTTATGTTGCCGCTCAACAGGCTTAGCGCTTGGATCTGTCATTCTTGACTTGGAAAACAACAAGTGGAATATGGAAACTGAGAGTCGCCAAAACAAAAATCGTCAATGACTCTGAAGCGGCTGTTTATATGGACTAATGTCTCTTAAAACTTGTATTGCTTTTAGATTAATTTCCCCGGGCACTTGTATTTCCTTATGTGAACATGAGCGAGGAATAGGTCAGCTATGATCACACTCCCAGGACACTTGCATTATCTTGAATTATTAGTGAGTGCCAAATAATGGTTTTAGTAGCAGCTTATTGATGTGTTTTCGGTAGTTTACACTTCAGAGAATCTGTATTTGAATTAAATTAATAATTATCACCACAATATGTGTTTTCAATATAAATTTGCTTATTTTAATTTAAAAAGAGAGCATACAAACTGTAGCAAGATAAAAAAAAAACAATTGCATACTTCCTACTCCCCGGTATAAATAATTTAGATTTGCAAAAATGGTTTGTTCAAATATATAAATTTTCTTTCATTGAAAAATAGCCCTCTTTAGCAATATAAGTTTTATACAGTTTATCTACACTACCAACCATGCAGTTTTTTCACATTTCTCCCGTGATTTTCCCTTACCGCAAATTCTGCAGGCGTGGTTCAATTAACATGTACAAATTTCTATTTGTACCACCTTTATCTGTTAAAATACCTGCGTAGTGGTAAGCAGCATCACGGCGACACGCCACATGCATGTTTTTCGGAAGACGCATGCTGTAATTCACTACCCTAACTAAGTTTTAACTTATTTGTTTAAACCATGTTTTATACATGTGACATTGTAGTACCATCCGATACTTCCGTTTTGATGTTTATATATTGACTGAAAGACGGCTATTGGTTTATCCCGGCTTGAATGATTTTTCCATCACCAAGAGGGATATGTTTTTCTTGTCCCCACTTACTGAATCAGGCTTTTATGTTCCACCATACCGGGGTTTGAAAGAAGTTAACCCAAGTCAGTATAGTTTGATTTGCCTTGTGTGTTTAGCCCAGCAATATGCGCGGAGTTTCTATCCTGTTTGAAACAACTGATTGAATTATTATTTTATATCGAAATATGTACACAAACACAAAGGTCAATAAGATATACTATTACTTAAACTACGTCCTTATAATAAAAGAGGGTTAATATATTTACATATACTGCCGCCAACACATTTTCAGATTATATTGGCCAAACATAGTGCGATCGTCAGCTGCTTGAGTTACACATGCTATGTGGCGTGTTGCATATATACCAACATATGCAATAAACACGTTCTATACACCGGAATTTGGAAAAAAAGAGTATGATTTTCAACGCTTTAAAACGTATATAACATTAAACAATGTTGTATAATTTGTTGTTTTTTTGTACAAAAATTATACCTGTATAGGTCGAGTTTTACTTTATTCATAAATCTGATTTTCTAAATGTGACTCGTCTTATTTTGATATCAGAAGTGTACTTGAGTGTTGCTCATTATCATAAGAGTTCTGTTTGATTTTATAATATGGAAACTTAAACACATTTGTATTACAAAATAACCCGTACATAATTTAAAAAACGTTTTGCGAAGCGATGCATCTTAAATGAATAGGATGAGAAAATAAGAACCCAAACCTAGCACAAACAGATCGATTAGCTGTACTAAACAACTAGCTTTCGACTGATAGTTTAAAGGCATAAGCACACTTTTATTCTGCAAGGTTATTTATTGTCCGTATGTTGTGAGAGAATGTGATTGATACTCTTGGCGAAAACCGGAGAACCCGGAAAAAACCTTCCTACCTCAATATTCAAACTCAGTCACACGTCACAAAGTTGAATGACAAGCTTGGCTTACGGAGACATATAGAAAGTATCTCATTTTTTGAAGATCTTTGGTTACAAAATTAGCAAAAGGTTATTGGTTAATAACAACACACCCTTTTTTAAACGATTTCTTTTTTGTTGGTTAAAAGGCCTTTTTATAATGTTAATAATATATCTGCAAAAAAAAACTCTTCTGAATTTGAAAATATATACACACATTAACAATAGTTTGCGTATTGTCTCGGATTATCTAACAATCCTATAATAAATATTTAAATGTCATTTCTTGGTTGCGATGGAATCACTGTCTGTTTCTAATGCAAAGGTGGTAATTTGTTTGTCGTCATCGTCAATTGTCATCCTGTTTCTTATAATGCCGAGGAATTGCATAGGAACGCACATGCTCATTCACAGGCTTTTTCGAGTGGTTTGCATTGGAACGCACATACTCATTCATCTACTGTGTTGAGTGTTTTGCAATGGAACGCACATACTCATTCATCAGCTGTGTTGAGTGTTTTGCAATGGAACCCGCATATTCATTCATCAGCTGTGTTGAGTATTTTGCAATGGAACGCGCATACTCATTTACCAGCTGTATTGAGTGTTTCGCATAGAAACTCACATAATCATTCACCAGCTGTTTTGAGTGTTTGCATTGGAACGCCATACTTATTCATTAGCTGTGTTGAGTGTTTCGCAAAGGAACTCACATAATCATTCACCAGCTGTGTTAAGTGTTTCGCATAGGAACTCACATACTCATTCACCAGCTGTGTTAAGTGGTTCGCATAGGACTTCACATACTCATTTTCCAGTTGTTTTAAGTGTTTCGCAAAGGAACGCACATACTCATTCACTAGCTGTGTTAAGTGTTTCGCATAGGAACTCACATAATCATTCACCAGCTGTGTTAAGTGTTTCGCATATGACTTCACATAATCATTCACCAGCTGTGTTAAGTGTTTCGCATAGGACTTCACATAATCATTCACCAGCTGTGTTAAATGATTCGCATAGGACTTCACATAATCATTCACCAGTTGTGTTAAGTGTTTTGCATCGGAACGCACATACTCATTTATCAGCTGTGTTGAGTGTTTTGCATTGGAACGCACATACCCATTCATCAGTTGTGTTGAGTGTTTTGCATTGGAACATACATAATCACTCACCTTTTTAGTCGAGTGTTTTGCATAGGAACGCACAAAATAATTAACGAGCGTTGTCGAGTGTTTCGCATACGAACGCACATACCCATTCATCAGCTGTGATGAGTGTTTTGAGTTAGAACGCCCACAATCATTCACCAGCTATTTTGAGTGTTTCGCATAGGAACGCACATACTCATTCACCAGCTTTGTTGAGTGTTGAGCATAGGAACGCACATAATCATTCACTATCTGTGCCGAGTGTTTTGCATTGGAACGTACATACTCATTCACCAGCTTTGTCGAATGTTTTGCCTTGGAAGGCACATAATCATTATCAGCTTTGTCGAGTGTTTTGCATTTGAACGCACATACTCATTCACCAGCTTTGTCGAGTGTTTTGAATTGAAATGCACATAATCATACACCGGCTGTGTTGAGACATTCGCATTTAACTCACATACTCATTCACCAGCTGTGTTGAGTAATACGCAATGGAACGCACATACTTTTTTTCTAGCTGTGTTGAGTGTTTTGCATTGGAACGCACATACTCATTCTTTAGCTGTGTTTAGTGTTTCGCATTGGAAC
Source organism: Mya arenaria (assembly GCF_026914265.1). Classification (NCBI taxonomy): domain Eukaryota; kingdom Metazoa; phylum Mollusca; class Bivalvia; order Myida; family Myidae; genus Mya; species Mya arenaria. The sequence continues at coordinate 47,920,319 of NC_069129.1, forward strand.
GCAAATACTCATTCACCAGCGGTGTTTAGTGTTTCACATTGGAACGCACGTATTCATTTAACCAGCTGTGCTAAGTGTTTCGCATAAGCACGCACATACTCATTCATTAGCTGTGTATAGTGTTTTGCATTGGAACATACAGAATCACTCACCATTTTTGTCGAGTGTTTTGCATAGGAACGCAAATAACTCATTCATTACCTGTGTTTAGTGTTTCGCATTGGAACGCAAATACTCATTCATTAGCTGTGTTTAGTGTTTTGCATAGGAACGCAAATAACTCATTCATTACCTGTGTTTAGTGTTTCGCATTGGAACGCAAATACTCATTCATTAGCTGTGTTTAGTGTTTTGCATTGGAACGCACATACTCATTCATTAGCTGTGTTTAGTGTTTCGCATTGGAACGCAAATACTCATTCATTAGCTGTGTTTAGCGTTTTGCATTGGAACGCACATACTCATTCATTAGCTGTGTTTAGTGTTTCGCATTGGAACGCAAATACTCATTCATTAGATGTGTTTAGTGTTTCGCATTGGAACGCACATACTCATTCATTAGCTGTGTTTAGTGTTTCGCATTGGAACGCACATACTCATTCATTAGCTGTGTTTAGTTTTTCGCATTGGAACGCGCATACTCATTCATCAGCTGTGTTGAGTGTTTCTTATAGGAACGCACGTACTCATTCACCAGCTGTGTAAAGTGTTTCGCATAGGAACGCACGTACTCATTCATCAGCTGTGTTAAGTGTTTCGCATAGGAACTCACATAATCATTCACCAGCTGTGTGAAGTGGTGTGCATAGGAACGCACATACTCATTTACCAGTTGTGTTGAATGTTTTGCATTTTAACGCACATACTCATTCACCAGCTGTGTTGAGTGTTTTCAATTTTAACGCACATAAACATTCACCAGCTGTGTTGAGTGTTTTGCATTGTAAAGCACATAATCATTCATTTTTATGATTAAAGTCGATATGTTCATATTTCAATAGAGAGTTTGGTCTTAAGCCAAAACAAACTTGCTTTATACTTTGAAGTTCGACCATCATAATCTAAACGAATGCTCCCAAAAACTTAGTGTCTGTTGGTCATATAAAATGACGCCATACAATAAATCTGATAATATGTACCACACTGTGTACAGTTACCTTTTTAGAAGTGGAAATATTTTTTAATGAAAAATAATACGTGTTTAGTAAAATATTGAAATACACTGTAATACTGTGCATAGTTATGAATTTATTTTCAAAATGCTGGACTGACTCAGAAATTACCTAATCACAATTTAACCAAACATAAACTCTATTGCATGTCGAACAATAAAACCATTCGGACACTAGTCATCCCGCAGGTTTACCACGGCAGAGTATCCATTTTAAAGATACATATTGTTTTAAAAGAAATGCATTGTTGTTGGATACTGTATACCATTTTGGCATTCTATTATGTTGTGTAATCAGATAATGACTTAGCAAAGTAACCGCATTATCTAAATAGCATTCCATAAACGCCGTAACAAAGCAGTGCAGTCTTATCAGTTTATGTTTTTCACTTCCGTGCAGGCCCACATACAGTTTCACTCAAGACTCGCAAATATTTGACAAAAAGTTTAAATACTTATTTTAAATCTTAAATACATTTTTAACAAATTCAGTTAATTGTTGCAACAATCTAAAACATTTAACAAATTCTTGCATTCATTTAGTAGATATGTAATAGTTATATATTTTTTTTACTTTTGTGGCAACACAAATATTGATATACAATCAATTATGAACATCTATTTGATAAAATAAATCACCTAAATAAAACAATTTCAAATAACTAATGATTATTTGTCAAAAGAATTTTTTTTTACTGATTCAAATATTGTGAGAGTTGTGCAAAGAAATGTTTATATATTTCTCACTCTTTTTTGATTTTAATGTTGATTGTTTTTGTTTGAATAATACTCAAAAATAATCTACATCCATTTTGTAATAAAAACTATCATAACTTATGATTATGCAAGTAATACAATGTGAAGGTATAATTTCCTTGTTTGTAAATTATATTTTATGGTGACGATCTTCTATGTACAAGTTAAAAGTCGGTCTGTTTGTCGAAAAAAATTAAAACAAAAGCATACTGTAAAGATTGAACTTGAGTTTTAGATGTTAAAAATTGATTACGTAGAGCCTTAATAGTGGCGGCATAACGATGTTAAATACCATAAGCGACATTTCATTATTTCAGGTATATTTACGCCCTTAATAGTTTCAACTAAATATTCAGATGACGTGCTAGAGTAACACTTCAATTCATTTGTATGAAAACAAAGGAAGATGATAATACGTTTCAAGTTTATTTAATGTTCACACGCACGCAATTTTTAAACTTGCATGGATTTCGTAAATAACTGAATTATGACATTACATAGAAAAAATCTTAAAACCAGCCGTTTACCTAGTTATACGCGAACAAACAATGTCAATAACTTCCATATGATAATTTTCTCTTGTGAACGTTGTTAACCCTGGTTTGCCTGCTTTTCAATTTGAACAGCTGTGAATAAATAGTATTTAAAATAAACATTATTGGAAATAGTCAATGACGTTTTAAATGAACTTTGAACAATAACGCGATTCACTTTAATCACTGGAGATATTGGAGGGGGTTCGGCCGCCTCCATCCCTCTTCTATTGACGTGAAGAACGCAATCACTTGTCTTGTTTATTCTCTAACTTGAATCTCAGACGGTTTAGAGGGTACCCCACATTCCTTTTTCTAATGACGAAATGAAACACGCAATCACTTGTTTTGTTCATTCTCTAACTTGTATCACAGAGAGTTTAGAGGGGACCTCGAGTTCCCTCTTCTATTGACCAAGTAAAACAAGCAATCACTTGTCTTGTTCATTCCTTTACTTATATCACTGTGGATTTATGAGGCAGCCACTCCCCCCTCCCCCTCATATTGACTAATTGAACATTAAATATTTTGTTTCTTTCATTCTCTCATTGATATCATAGTGGATTAAGTTGACACCCTGCCGCCCCCCTCATATTGACCAAGTTCATCAGGCAATCACTTATCACAGTGGATTAAGGTAATGTCTCGCCCCTACCTCCACACACACACACACACGCACACGCACACGCACTCGCACGCGCACTTGCACGCATGCGCACTCGCACGCACGCACGCACACACACACACACACACATACACACGCACACGCACGCGCACTCTCACACACACACATGCACGCACGCACACGCACACGCACACACACACACACACACACACACCTAATATTGACCTAGTGACACTTGTAATGTGCAATCATTTGTCTTGTACGATCTCTCCGTTTATTCACAGTTCTTTTAAGGGGGCCTCTCCCCTGATATTGACCTAGTGAACATGCAATTACTTATCCCGTTCATACTCACTTATATTCCCATTGATTAAGGTGGGCCCCGTCTCACCCCTCATGTTCACATTGTGAAACATACATTTTTTTTGTATTTTCCACTATCTCACTAGTGGTTGCGCATCATCCCTTATACTGATATGGAGAAACATGCAATCCACTGTATTGTAAATTCTTTCACTTGCCTCACAGTAGAATTAGGCGACGCATGCCGCATCCCATTTTTTGACCGTTTTAAACATGCAATAGCTTCTCTTGTTCATTCCCACACTTGATCCACAGCGGATGTATGGAGCAGCCGCGTGGAACATAACATCTCTTGTTGTTGTTTTTTAATTTATTTCATTTGATTCACATTGTAGTAAGTGGGCACCCTGCCCCCCTCCCCCCCCCCCTAATATTGACCAAGTTAACTCGCCGCCCTCCCCCCCACACCTAGTATTGACCTGGTGACACATGCAACATGTAATAAGTTGTCTTGTACACCTCTTTCTCTTGATTTACAGTAAATTTTGGCGGACCATTCATCCTCTGATATTGACCTTAGAGATACTTTAGAGGGCGCCCTGTTGCCCCCAACCCCCATTCAAATTGATCATATGAAACATAAAATCACCTGAATTGTTCATTATCTCAATTCAGTAACAACAGTGGTATAGGTTATATGTCTCCATTCTCGTATTGACCAAGTGATAGAGACAATGCCTTCTCTTGTTCATTATCTCAATTGAATCTCAGTGAATTAAGTGGACATCTAGCAGCCCCGCTCATATTGACCGAGTGGATCATATCATTAGTTGTTATGTTCATTCTCTCGTGTGAATGACAGTGAAATGATTGGTGCACCGCCACACTTCGATATTCACCGAACGAAGCATGCAATATCATGTCATTCTTTACCTAATGGTCAATTGAAATATACATACACATGTCTTGTTCATTCCCTCTCATGTTACTCAGTGGATTTATGGGAAGCCCCGCTTCACCGATCCATCATAATAAGCTGGTGACACGTGCAATAACCTGTCTTGTTCATTCTCTCGCTTAAACCACAGTGGAGTTCGTTAACGCATGTCTTCCCTCCTCATAAGCACCAAATAAAACATGCCATCACTTATCTTGTTCATTTTCTACCTTATATCACAATGGATTTAGGGGACAGGCCGCTTTCCCAATCATTTTGAGTAAAAGTAAACGAAGCAAGTATTTATCTTGTCCTATCTCTTACTTGAATCACAGTATATTTACGGGGCGCAACGCTTTCCGTCTAAGATTTTTCAAGTGGAACATGCATTTATGTATTTATTCTCTCACAGTATGTACGTATGAACAGATGGTTTTCAATCCTCAAACGACAAAACTAAAAGGTGCAATTAATGAAACAAAATAATGGGCACAGAAATGCTTTTGCAGCACGAATACAGATGCCGAAATTAGTTAGACTACATAAAATCTACATAGCAAACTGGTTTCGGATTCCAGAGGAAAACAAGCAAACAAAAATGAGCTTAGCTAAATTCTGTTATAATTGGCTTCAGAGGTTTCGAGGAATTAAGACCAGACATTAAGGATAATGGTGCGGTTCTTTCGAAGAGTAATATATTACGTTTAGGTTACTTTAAGACAAAACACACCATTTAAAGTATATCGCGTTTGATGAAAAATGCCGAAAAATATCACCGTAGAACTAGAACGAGTTAACTTTCATCTTTGGCTGATTCTCTTACATACTTTTTTAGTTCGTATTCAAACACTATTATTTTACCATCTTTGCACTGTTTTAACACGGAATAATATCGTATGCGTGTGAAAAGATTACAATTGTGATAAGTGTCTATCATTTCTATAGCAATGGGTGTGATACAATAACCTGGTTGAACTGTGGCTCGTTAAGACACAATTGATATTGTGTGTATAGTTCAATGAGGAAAATACGAATTATGGCCGATATTTTCTGTATTTACTAGAGGAAATAAAAACTTAAAATAACTATTATATCAGGGTGTGTATCACGTTTTACTGCAGATGCCGATGAATACGACTTGCCATATGCACTTAGGTCAAATCTGTGAAATGATGTGTACTCTAAATATTTCTCCTTGTGCTTTAATTACCCTTCATCGAACATATCTGTGAGTCTCAATGACGATTTAGAGCTGGGAGGAAAAACAAAGACTGACCTCACGAGTAGACATGTTTCTCTCTCAGCGTTAAACAACAACTTTTTAACAAAAGAACAGAACATGTTCAAATGATTACGAAAAACATAACCATTATTCAAAGATGAAGAATACCAATAAAGGTCATTTCCAGGTTCGATATTACAGTTGCCGTAATAAAAAAAATAAATTTGAAGAAAGAGTTCACGTACAGATACGCAATAAAATCGTATAGATGAACAGGCTCACTACATAAAAATATGCACGAGCACGTTCGTTAAACAAGCGTTAACACGTACAGGCTAACTATACAAGACTAAACATAACTTTACAAGCGTGAACATAAACGGGCTCACTATACAAGCGTATACAAGTACAGGTTCACTATACAAGCGTATACAAGAACAGGATCACTATACAAACGTATAAACGAACAGGCTCACTATATACGCGTATACACGAACAAGCTCACTATACAAGGGTATACACGAACAGCCTCAATATACAAGCGTATACACGACAGGCTCACTATACAAGCGTATACACGAAAAGGCTCACTATACAAGCGTATACACGAACAGGCTCACTATACAAGCGTATACACGTACAGGCTCACTATACAAACGTATACACGAACAGGCTCACTATACAAGCGTATACACGAACAGGCTCACTATACAAACGTATACACGAACAGGCTCACTATACAAGCGTATACACGAACAGGCTCACTATACAAACGTATACACAAACAGGCTCAATCTACAAGCGTATACAGGTACAGGCTAACTATACAAGCGTATACACGAACAGGCTCACTATACACGCGTATACATACACAGGCTCACTATACAAGCGTATACAGGTACATGCTCACTATACAAGCGTATACATATCCAGGCTCACTATACAAGCGTATACATATCCAGGATCACTATACAAGCGTATACATATACAGACTCACTATACAAGCGTATACAGGTACAGGCTCACTATACAAGCGTACACATATCCAGGCTCACTATACAAGCGTATACATATACAGGCTCACTAAACGAGCGTATACATATAAAGGCTCACTATACAAACGTATACATATACAGGCTCACTAAACAAGCGTTAACGAGTACAGGCTCACTATACAAGCGTATTCATATACAGGCTCACTATACAAACGTTATCGAGTACAGGCTCACTATAAAAGCGTATACATATACAGGCTCACTATACAAACGTTAATGAGTACAGGCTCACTATACATATCCAGACCCACTTTACAAGCTTATACATTTAAAAGCTCACTCTACAAACGTATACATATACAGGCTCACTATACAAGCGTATACACGAACAGACTCACTTTACAATCGTATACACCAACAGGCTCACTATACTAGCGTAAACACGAACAGGCTCACTATACAAGCTTATACATATAAAGGCTCACTCTACAAACGTATACATATACAGGCTCACTATACAAGCGCATACACGAACAGACTCACTTTACAATCGTATACACCAACAGGCTCACTATACTAGCGTAAACACGAACAGGCTCAATATACAAGCGTATACACGAAAAGGCTCACTATACACACGTATACACGAACAGGCTCACTATACAAGCGGTTACACGAAAAGGCTCACTATACACGGGTACACACGAACAGGCTCACTTTACAAGCATATACACGTACAGGATCAATATACAAGCGTATACATATCCAGGCTCACTATACAAGCGTATACACGTACAGGCTCAATAAACAAGCGTATACATATCCAGGCTCACTATACAAGCGTATACACGTACAGGCTCAATAAACAAGCGTATACATATCCAGGCTCACTATACAAGCGTATACACGAACAGGCTCAATATACAAGCGTACACATATACAGGCTCACTATACAAGCGTATACATATACAGGCTCACTATACAAGCGTATACATATACAGGCTCACTATACAAGCGTTAACGAGTAGAGGCTCATTATACAAGCGTATACAAGTACAGGCTCACTTTACAAACGTTTACACGAACAGGCTCACTTTACAAGCATATACACAAACAGGCTCATTATAAAAGCCTATACACGTACAGGCTCATATACAATGGTTAACGAGTACAAGCTTACTATACAAGCGTATACACGAACAGGCTCACTATACAAGCGTATACATAAACAGGTTCACTATACAAGCGTTAACGAGTACAGGCTCACTATACAAGCGTATACACGAACAGTCTCACCTTACAAGCATATACACAAACAGGCTCAATATAAAAGCGTTAACGAGTACAGGCTTACTATACAAGCGTATACACGTACATGCGCACTATACAAGCGTATACATATACAGGCTCAGCATACAAGCGTATACATATAAAGGCTCACTATACAAACGTATACATATCCAGGCTCACTATACAAGCGTATACAAGCGTATACACGAACAGGCTCACCTTACAAGCATATACACAAACAGGCTCAATATAAAAGCGTTAACGAGTACAGGCTTACTATACAAGCGTATACACGTACAGGCTCACTATACAAGCGCATACATGTACAGGCTCACCTTACAAGCATATACACAAACAGGCTCAATATAAAAGCGTTAACGAGTACAGGCTTACTATTCACGCGTATACATATACAGGCTCACCATACAAGCGTATACATGTACAGGCTCACTATACAAACGTATACATATCCAGGCTCACTATACAAGCGTATACATATACAGGCTCACCATACAAGAGTATACATATAGAGGCTTACTATACAAACGTATACATATCCATGCTCACTTTACAAGCGTATACATATAAAGGCTCACTATTCAAACGTTTACATATACAGGCTCACTAAACAAGCGCTAACGAGTACAGGCTCACTATACAAGCGTATACACATACAGGCTCATTATACAAGCGTATACATATACATGCTCACTATACAAGCGTATACATATACAGGCTCACTATACAAGCGTATACATATACAGGCTCACTATGCAAGCGTACACATGTACAGGCTCACTATACACGCGTATGCATATACATGCGTACTATACAAACAAACACATGTACAGGCTCACTATACACGCGTATACATATACATGCGCACTATACAAACAAACACATGTACAGGCTCACTATACACGCGTATACATAAACAGTCTCACTATACACGCGTATATATATATAGGCTCACTACACAAGCCTATGCATATACATGTGCACTATGCAAGCGTAAACATATACAGGCTCACTATACAAGCGTAAACATATGCAGTCTCTTTACACAAGCGTATACATATACATGCGTACTATACAAGCGTACACATTAACAGGCTCACTATACACGCGTAAACAAGAATTGGCTCACTATACAAGCGTATACATGTACAGGATCACTATACAAGCGTATACATGTACAGGATCACTATACAAGCGTATACATGTACATGCGCACTATTCACGCGTATACATATACACTCTCACTATACAAGCGTATACATGTCCAGGCTCACTATACAAGCGTACCCATGTACATGCGCACTGTACAAGCATATACATGTTCAATCTCACTATAGAAGTGTATATATGTAAAAGCTCCCTAGCGTTTAAACTTGCAGGCTCACTGTACAAACGAAAACACGTAAATTCCCACTATACAAGCGTACACAAGTTCACTCACTATACAATTGTATACACGAGCAGGCTCACTATACAATCGTATACACGGGCAGGCTCACCATACAATCGTATACACGTGCAGGCTCACTATACAGTCGTATACACGTGCAGACTCACTATACAATTGGTTTGTTTGGTATGATTTTGGTGTTTTGTCTATGGTATGACTGTGATGTTTAATATGTGGGTTGTATTTGTTGTTCGTATGTCGACAATCTGTGGTGTTTATTATGCGGTATGTCTATGGTATTTAGCACTTGGTATGTCTTTAGGTTTTAGTGTGCTTCATGTCTGTGGTGTTTAGTAAGTGGTTTGTTTGTAATGCTCAGTATATAATATGCAAGTTGTTTGTAGTATGGAATATGTCAATGGGGTTGTGTATGTGGTATGTATGTGGTGTGAAGAATAAAGTATGTCTGTGATGTTTAGTATAAGGTATATCTCTGGTTTTTAGTATGTTTTATGCCTGTGATATTTATAATGTGGTATTTCTGTGGTGTTTAATATGTGGCATGTTTCTGGTGTTTAGTATGTGCTATATCCGTGGTGTTTAGTATATGGTATATCTGTGGTGTGTAGTGTGTGGTATGTCTGTGGTGTTTGGTATGTGGTATGGTTACGTTGTATAGGTGTGATATGCCAGTGATGTTTAGAATTAAGCATGTATGTGGTGTTTAGTATGTGGTATATCTGTGGTGTTTAGTATGTGGTATATCTGTGGTGTTTAGTATGTGGTATGCCTGTTGGATTTAGTATGTTGTATATCTGTGGTGTTTAGTATGTGGTATGTCTGTGGTGTTTTGTATATGGTATGTCGGTGGTGTTTAGTATGTGGTATATATGTGGAGTTTAGTGTGTGGTATGTTTGTGGTGTTTGGTATGTGGTATGTTTACATTGTATAGGTGTGATATGCCAATGATTTTAAGTAATGAGCATTTATGTTGTGTTTAATATGATTGTGGTATATCTGTGGTGTTTAGTATGATATTGTGATATAATTGATATGTTTATAAAGTTGTATGTCTGTGTTGTATTTTACGTTCTATGTCGTTCATTTAGCGTTCGTTTGTTTTTGACCTTTTGCATCGGAGGTTTCTCTTCTCATTTATTTATTGTTATAAATTTGAATTTTAGGCACATTGCCTAGTTAATCTCAAACCTTGTTCAGAATGAAATGTATGATATTTTGCCAACTTATATTTATGAGGTATGTACACGATGTGTTTTGCTAACCTGTTAAATCAAGAACACATTTGCAAACACTACGTCAACCGTTTAAAATTGTATGATTCAGGCCATAATAAAAACCATTTTGCCACATATTTGATGCCCTATTGTGCGTTTAACATTGCGATCTCATTTACTCTTTTCCTTAACAATATTGATGATTTACGTTTTTTTGTGATATAACAACTGACATTTAATCAATATGTTATGCAATTAAATCAAACATATGAATATTTTAAAACTGGTAGCTTTTTATATAGGAAAGGTATCACATTAGTTAATTTCCTTACTTATTTGTTTAAAAATGTAACGCATTTCACCTGTCAAATATATCTTGATTTTTCAGATTAAACAATTGCCAGGCAGACTTATCTTTTATTCTTCGGATTGTAATTGTGTATAGGGTTTCTTAACCTGGTACTTGAATGCAATCGGAAACAAAGGGCCTTTACTACAAACTAATCTATAATCTTTGTACATGTTAATGAGCGTGTAAACACTCAGAAGACACAAAATCAATGTTTGAAACAGAATAAGACTATCTTCTTCTGCTGTAAAAGTATGAAAAATGCCTGTAAACACTCATTTGAGACTTACATAACCTTTTATGTAGGAATTATAATCCAATCAATTGTAAACACCCCCCCCCCCCAATCCCGGACAAAAGCGGAGACTTTGACTTTCAGTCCAGCCAACCCAGGGTAAAAACCCCGCCCTGCAGGGAAGAAACGATGTGTAAATACCTGCCAAATGCCCCCGCACTGTATATTGTGCGTCAAGACAAAACCACCGCATTCACCCGGCACTGCAGGGACACCTGAATGGTAAAAACACAGCCCTTTCACCCCACTATCCCCGGTTTACCACTGGACCTGGAGGGTCCAAGGTTACAGTTGACTGGTGCATTAATGCGATACATGTGCAGAAAAAATTATGAATTCCAAAAAAATTATGACAAAAATATTAAATATATAGTTTTGGACGATTTTCAATAGCTTTTTTAACAACTCAAAGGTTAATCTTTACTAATTGAGTACCCAGATGTATTTTGAAAGCCTTTAAACCAGACTTTCTTAGAAATCGTTCTTACTTGCAGACAATATTCCTTTCTAAAAATCCTTGCCAAGAACGGGTATGGAATTCCATCACGAGACCATGTTTTGATCAGCATTGGTTCTTGTCCTTGAATACCTCTGTGGCTTCAGCAACCAGACCGCTTGTTGTGCATATGCCACGAAGCAACAGAGATAAATGCAAAATAAATCGCTTACGTAAGCGACCAAAGCATTACGAATGTTGCAGTTGAGCTCAAAATTCGTTAGCTTCGAACTTTAAACATGTACCTGTAGCCTCGCTGATAATCATATAAATCATGTCATGATATCGTACGTGCAACGTACACATACCTTGATGACGTAGTTCACATTTTAAGCAAATGAAATTGCAGATATGCATTCATTAATTTTTATATTAATCATAAAAAATCACCTTTCGCGCATGTTTAAAGGTCCACCTTCTGTCACTCATCCGATTCACACACCTTGTGTTATAGTTTGCGTTGTCAATGCATCAGGTTGCATTAAATGTTAGTTAGATGATTTCTTAATGATTAAAAAAACTCGCTCGATTCGCTCACTCCGCCCATTTTTATTCATAAATAAATTACTTCGTGTCATCAAACTTTTACATAGAGTGATTCTGAATGGTCGGAAGACAAGCATTTCAAACGCGTATATAAGTTCCTATCCGTTTTTGAGTAACTTAATCTGGAGTTCGAAGAAAATCGATATTATAGCTAAAAAGGGAAGGAATTAGATTTCGTTGGGAAAAATAATTAATACGAGATTTAAACGTGTTTATGATAAAATTCTAGTCGAAGTGACTCAAATGCACAGAAGAATGTTTGCTTCGAAATAGATATGTGCGATGGCATGCAGCAAAGTGTTGCTTATTTTCGAACTGGACAGGTCATACAATAGAGAAGACGATTTGTGGATATCACGGCCACGGATAATAGTGGTGATTATGATATATTCAGGCGATTTGAGTACCAAACTAAGTCGGCAAATGATTTTTGTGTCGATTATTGTGGGATTTTGACCAACTTTACAAGTTGTTTAAACGAATAAAGGCGTAACTAAGGTGATCTCTATGGGGTGATAGGGGTACACAACCTATATCGAGGAAATGGTTCTATTAAATTTTCGGACAAAAAGGGAGAGGGATGGACAAAGGGAGAAGGATGGTGAAAGGGAGAAGGATGGGGTTAGGGAGAAGGATGGGGTAAGGGAGAGGGATGGGGTAAGGGAGAGGGATGGGGTAAGGGAGAGGGATGGGGAAAGATAGAGGGATGGGGATAGGGGAAGGATGGGCAAATGGAGAAGGATTGGGAAAGAGAGTGGGAAGGGGAAAGGGAGGGAGATGGGGAAAAGAGAGGGATGTGGAAAAGGAGAGAGGTTTTGGAAAGGGAAGGAATAGGGAAAGGGAGAGGGATGGGCAAAGGGCAAAGGAGAAGCAAAGAGAGGGGGTGGGAAATGGGAGAGTGATGGGGAATGCGAGTGGGAAGGGAAAAGGGAGAGGGATGGGGAAAGGAGAGGGATGGGGAAAGGGTAGGGATTGGGAAAAGAGAGGGACGGAGAAAGGGATCGGTAAAAAAAGGAGGGAGATGCGGCAAGGTTGAGAGGATGGGAAGGGGAGGGCTCGGGAAAGGGGAGGGGGTTAAGGGAGAGGGATGGGGAAAGGGTTAGGGAAGGGGAAAGGGTGCAGGGTGCGCTCATGTGGAGTTGAGTGGTTATGGGTCGATTGGGGAAAGTGAGATGTATTGGGAAAGAGAGGGAAATGGTGTGAGGGATTAAGAAAGGGATGGAAAAAGAGCAGGTATTGGCAAGGGGTGATGAGAATTATAAGGAGAAGGATATGCAAAAGGACAAGGGATTGGGAAGGGGATAGTGACAGGGAAAAGGGATGTGGATGGGAAAGGGAGAGGGACAGTTAAGGAGGGTTGTGTGGGGAAAGAGACAGGGATCAGGAAAGAGAGAGAGGGATGGAAAAGGAGAGGGATAGGGGAAAGGAAGAGGACCGGGCGTGGGACAGTTGGATGGGGAAATGGTGAGGAATTGGGAAATGGATCGGGATTCGAAAAGGTGGAGGAATTTGGAAAAAAAAACGGAATGGGGGAAATGAAGGTGATGGGAAAAGGGAGAGGAGTGGGGAATGGGACAGAAATGGGTAAAGTGAGAATGATGAGAGGAAAGAGAGGGATAAAACAAATAAGAGGGATTGGGAAAGATCGATGGATGTGGAAATGGAGAAGAATGGTGAACGGGTGGGGAATGGGGAAAGGGATATGGATGGTTAGGGAAATGGACTGGAAAAGACAGAGTGATAGGGAAAAGGAGATTGGTGCGAAAAAGAAGAGGGATGGGAAAGGGTGATAGAAGAGTAAATGGTGAGAGATGGTCAAACGGGAGGTTGGATGGGAAAAGGGGGAGAAATTAGGAAAGAGAGAGAGATGGGAAAGAGATTATTATTATTTTTATTATTATTATTTTTTTTATCTTTTTATTATTATTATTATTATTATATTATTATTATTATTATAATTATTATTATAATTATTATTTGGTTCTGCCTATTAACATAATGATCGGTCAATAAAATCCGGAGATGTTTATATTAGGAAAGATATCGAGTTTAATTTGAAAGAAATTAGCATAAAACACGATATTTTTACCTTATGAGACTAATGTAGACCAAAGTAAATGTTTAAGCATTCACCAATGAGTTAATATTTTAGCGCTTGCCGCTATTTAATTCAAGGTTAGCTTGTTATTAGCAGATGATATTTTCCATGTAATATTAAGTAAGTAGTTAAAGGTTTTTCAGTCAAAATTAATGTTTGTCATACATGCGTATGTATTGATTTTGAATAAGAGTGTCACTTTAAATCGCATGTTTACAAACGTTTAAACATCGTGAATATATACAAAGGTTATATTTGGACATGCGCAGTACTAGATGAAATGAATTTACTTCCTTGTTGGTTTTGAAGATCAACAAAATAAAGGTAAATATAACTTGTATTTCTTTATTGAGAATTGCTTGATATAACCGACATTAAAAGCAGTTTTTTGAGGGGGGTGGGGATAATAAAATAGCACATTTGAACGATCTTTAATGCTTTTCTAAATTAGAACAAAGATCACTACTTTCGTTTTGAAAATGATTCGTATAGACAAGACATTTTATGTTTGTCTAAGGTCAAATTTTTACTTGCTCGTACTGAATCCGTACGTTTTCATTTGAATAAAACAGTTAGCTTATAACAGTGATTCATATATTAGTTTGTTTACATAGATGGAGGTACCCGGAAAGAAGCAAGACCCTGATCTTGACAAGGGTTCCGCTGACGCCACTGTCTTCTGCCAGCCGTGTGAAGAAGGCGGTAAACGCGATGTGGCCCAGGGCTTCTGTCAGACCTGCGAGGAGTACATGTGCGCTCCCTGTGTCGAATACCATAAGAGATTGAAGATGTCCAGGAATCATATTTTGCTGTCCAAAGATAAGATGCCCTCCTTCTACCCGTCAACGAAGAAATCAGCTATCGGCGACACGGATTATTGTAACAACCATCCGAATGAGATGATCAAATTGTATTGCCCGACCCACGGAGACCTTGGCTGTGGTGATTGTGTCGTACTCGACCATAGCAGCTGTGAGGTTGACTATATCGCTGATGTGGCTAAAGAATTCGTCACTGGAAAATCATTCAGAGAGCTGGAGCCATCGATTAAACGTGCTGAAGATCTTTTATCCGGGTTCATTAGTAACGTAAAGGAGCTTTTTGGTGATGTCAAAAACCAGTCTAAGGTTGAGATGGATAACTGAGGAAGTTCCGTGCAGAAATAAACACTTATCTAGACCTGCGCGAGAAGGAGTTGCTCGACAACATCGAGAAGATTAATACCGAGGATGAGAACGCGCTGACTGCACTTAAGACCGATTGTGAGTTGACGAAAACCGGACTTGAGGCCATGAGGACGGAACTTACTTCCGGTGACGTCTCGGTCAATCAGCGGTACGTGGCATCAAGGAGAAGCCAGAAGGAGCTACGGAGAATTATGATAATATGGAGAAGATGACTGATAGGATGAACGCCCGGAAGTACCAGTTTACTAAGGACGCGGACATGGAGCGGCTACTGGGTTCGAAAAAGGGCCTTGGAACACTTGACGTTGCGGGAGAGTTTCGAAAGAATAGTATGATTAAAAATCACTTTACATATTTAAGTATCACTTGACTCTAAAAAGGATAGCGTTGTAATATTTTGAGGAAAACTCTATGTAATATCTCAATAATTTGTCCTTCTAATTATATTGAGTTCTTGTTCAAAATGGCCAAAGCTATTACTTAAAATATGACACAGAAGTTTAACTTAAACTAAATGAAAACGTTTTAATACAAAATTACTGATAATAAATACGTTTTTGCTGCAATCAATTCGGTAAACCCGCCTGGGCAAGTACACTGCAAGTACACTGTAAACAAACATAAATGGCCAATCCATAGTTATTGGGCTTACTGTACATAAGCGTATTTGTAACAACATTTTTACAGTGTCATTTAAATATACTTCAAGGTTTTCACAACACTACGACCTTTTTCCATCTAAAACAAAAAGAACTTTGATTTATATGTATTTTTTCTGTTCGAAATACTATCTTTATGACTATTTTTACGGTTTTATAAAGGTGATCAGCTGACTCAAAGTAATGGTAATGCCCATTTTTAGTGCTGTGTCTTATATGCCCAACATTTGCACCCCGGGAAAACATATCAACGGGATGCACATTTGGCCTTGGGGTATGTTTTTGACGAGTTTATACAATGTATAACAATTCGGAAAAGTAAATATTTTCAATAAAAAACAAAAGTTATAAATAATTTGCCAAAACATTTTGACAGATTTCTTTTTATATATCAATGCGTTACTTTTATTGTTTTATGTCGAATATTCGAATTAAGACCCCCAAAATAGAAACACACGCTGGGACATTTAAGGCAAATTTGTCTCCGAAAGAAAACAAATGCATGTTTGCGCTTATGTGCACTTATTTATCCCTGGTGTAAATTTTGTCACAATAATTGGGCTAAAATAACAAACGGACAGAAAAGACGTGTTAATAATTTGTTCGTAAGATATACGGGGAAAATTGTACAGTGAATTTGTTTGCAGGCGTACTTAAGACAGGAACATAAAAATGATTATAACTCAACATGTGAAATATAGCTTTTGGTGCTCACTCGGTTAATTTTATTGTATATTACACAGAAGCAAAAAACACCTCTTTATAATTATTTTCTATTTATTACAGGGTGTCCATGTCTTGTTCGATTAATCTAAATATTCTAATCAAGAAATAAAACACTGTAAATTGAAGCTGCACTTAAAAAAAAAGGTTTGAAACATTGTCTCATTTAAGTTTATAAGACGAAAGTGAAAAATAATCTAGTCCATTATTGTGTTCTGTTCCAGTTCCTGACCTCTCTACTGTCACATGGAAGAATGAAGCAGACATCCACGTCAGAGCGCAACAGGATAAAGCAACCTGCTATATTTCCGGCCTCGCTCTGCTCTCTCCTGGACTCTTCCTCTTGGCTGACTTTGATAACTACTGTGCAAACTGGTGGACGTCAACACCCGCACCGTCACGTTCATCCTCCAGCTGCCAGACAAGCCCTGGGACGTATGTGTGCTTCCTGATGACCAGGCAGCAGTTACTCTCCCGGATACGTCCATGATACAACTGCTGTCTACGAAAGGAGGGAAGTTGTCGTGTGGAAAGGAAATTGAAGTATCATCTTATGGTCGTGGTATTGCGTATTACAACAATAGATTATACGTGTCTTATATAGCTAACCCGCGTATTGAAGTGATGACATTGGATGGTTATATTTTGAGTATATTTCAAACAGTTGATGGAAGACAAACTTTCCAATGCCCATACTACCTGACTGTGTCAGCTTCCACACCACCGACCCTGTACTTGTCTGACCGCGGTACACACACCGTCCTCCAGCTGTCTCTAGACGGGAAAGCCCTACGAGAGTACAGTGACAAGAAGCTCAAACATCTCGAATCCGTGGTGGCGGTAGGTCCGGGTCAGCTGCTCGTGTGTGGGTATGGAAGCCACAACGTGATGCTGCTCACGGAGAGGGACGGCAAGATGACGGAAATACTGGGACATAAGGACGGACTGGCCAAACCCTACTCTGCGTCCTTCTGTCCCCAAACACGTACACTAGTTGTCGGGATGTACGGGAACGACTCATTGAAGGTGTTTAATGTAAACCGACAGTGTTTTTTCCCTAGTCGTGATTTTTATTTTTTAGGAAGATTTTACCATGCATAAAAGAATCTTTAAACAACTGAAAAGTAAATGCAAAAACATTTATTTTACAATTTCAGCTTGTGGTTTTGATTTAATATTTTGTATCCTTGTGTTATCAAACTGATTAACTATTTATATTAAATGACATGTACAATATATCAAATAAATATTAAGTGTATTTGCAGTTATGTTTAGCAAGAAATAGAAAAACAAATTAGTGTAAATATTGTAGTATTATCATAACATTTTTTCAAGTAACTATAAAGGATGTTTTCAATGGAAATTTCCAAGTGTAAAACCAGCTTCCATTTGAAATGTAAAAGTGATAAAAAGATTTTATACCTTCAAATTTAAGGTATCTAATAAAATGTATTTTCATTTTTTGAGTATTTACGTATCTTGAGACGCAAAAGTGATATTGCCATTTTATTAAAATTGTATGTAATTTTTCTTCATTTAACCATGTCCTGAAAATAACCAAAGATTTCATTATGTGAAGGAATCACTCTGTGTTTCGATGTACTTGTAATTTGGTCTTAATAAACATATATATTTATGCCCCCACAAAGTGGCGGCATATAGGGTTGCCCTTGTCCGTACGTACGTCTGTCTGTCTGTCTGTCTGTACGTACGTACGTCCCGAATTGTTTCCGATCTTAATTCTTGAAAACTGTTTGTCCAATCCTCACCAAACTTTAAACACATGTTTGTGACCATAATATCTTGATCAAGTTCGATAGTCATGGAAATCGCTTTAGTCATTTAGGAGTTACGGCCCTTTTTTGCCAAAAATACTTCAAAAATATATGTTTCCAATCTAATTCTTGAAAAGTATGTGTCCAATCCTCACCAAACTTTACATACATGATTGTGACCATAATATCTTGATCAAGTTCGATAGCCATGGAAATCGCTTTTGTCATTTAGGAGTTACGGCCCTTTATTTGCAAAAAAAGACTTGAGATTATCCTGAATAATCATTATGGCTTATTTTCTGTGACAAAAAATCGAAGTGGGGGCATCCGTGTCCTATGGACACATTTCTAGTTTTTTTTATTTTAAGCGATAATCAATAAAGAAAGGCAATGGCCTGTCGCAAATATGAATTCATTTCTGTTAGGGCCATCATTTAAATCTATCAGATAAGTGGTAAAACTTCCACAGCGGTTAATTTCATAAGAGCTTCATTGCGGCAGGTGTCGATGGGATTTTCCGAGAATTGCTAGAAGAGTCGCAGAATGACTCGTATACTTGCATTATTTTCACCGCCCCGATAGCTCAGTGGTGGAGTATTCTCTTCGAGTGTGGAAATTCGGGGTTTCACAAACCGGCGGTGTCAAACAGGAAGACGTTAAAACATGTTATCAGCAACTCCCTTGCCAAGCGCTCGGCATTGAGCGGTAAGTACGTA
Organism: Mya arenaria; assembly: GCF_026914265.1. Taxonomy (NCBI): domain Eukaryota; kingdom Metazoa; phylum Mollusca; class Bivalvia; order Myida; family Myidae; genus Mya; species Mya arenaria. The sequence goes on from NC_069129.1 coordinate 47,939,639, forward strand.
TTGGGAAACGGGTAAGGTTCAACCCTGGGAAGATGACCCCGTATTTCAAAGAGTTCTCTGCGCAAATATCTAAGGCTCAAACACGGTACTCATGTACCTCAAATTGTTTCTTCAAGTCTTCTTATGTCTGGATTGACTGCGAACTGCAGTCACTTCCATCTCATGTCACTTATGGCATTTGAGAAACAATTCAAGTCCTGATGGCGTCACGACGGGGTTGAGCCAGAATTCATCCAATAGGCGTGGTAAGACCTTGATAATCTTACAAACAAGTTTGGGGCATTATCTGCAAAGTGGTTCAAATCTGGAAAATGTTATCCGGTTGAAATCTAAGGGTCTGCGGGCCGATTATGAGGCAGTCGGCTTGTGGTTATGACCTGATCGTCTGTTTGCTCTCGTTTGGGGAATCTGAAACATCGGACTAATAACTAAATATTTATCAAAATAAACGTCGTTGTTTTATATTCTGTAAAAAAATGCGGTTTTTTTCATCATAAATTGAGTTACTGTTAACCATAAATTGAGGAACTGTGAATCATAAATTTAATTACTGTGTATTGAATATTACTTAATATTGTCAAATCAATTGTAAAAAAAAACGGAATGCATACCAACGACAATGCATGATGCAATGAAAAAAAACAACAACACTAGGTGAAGTTTTCAAATCCATTACATTTTTAATTACAGTCGAACCCCGTTAGCTCGAACTCGAATAACTCGTTGGCTCGAACTGGATGTTAAGGACCCATTTCTTTATACTTAGGTAAGGATTCCCGCTTAGCTCGAATTTTCTGAGGCTCGAGGTATTTTCGCCCTTGGAGTTCGAGCCAACGGGGTTCGACCGTTTTGCGGATTTTGAGTTGTGCAGGCTCTTAAACGTACCTCTCCGACCTGACTATATCCCTCTCGTTTTCCCAGCAGCCATTACATTGCTTTGGAAACAAACAAGGCTACTCACCCCTCAGTCCTGGCTCTATCACTCTGATTTGCCTGGCAATCATAACATTGCTTTGAAAACAAACAAGGCGACTCATCTCTCCGTTCTGGCTTTATCTCTCTGATTTGCCTGGCAATCATAACATTGCTTTGAAAACAAACAAGGCGACTCATCGATCCGTCCTGGCTCTATCCATCTAATTTGCCTGGCAACCATTTAATTGCTTTGGAAACAAACAAGGCGACTCATCCATCCGCCCTGGCTCTATTCCACTGATTGGCCTGGCAACCCTTTGATTGCTTTGGAAACAAACAAGGCGACTCGTCCCACCGTCCTGGCTCTATTACACTTATTTGCCTGGCAACACTTTGGTGCTTTGGAAACAAACAAGGCGACTCATCCCTCCGTCCTGGCTCTATCCCTCTAATTTGCCTGGCAACCATGACCTTACATTGGTAACAAACAAGGCAACTCATCCCTCCGTCCTGGCTCTATCCCTCTAATTTACCTGGCAACCATGACGTTACATTGGTAACAAACAGGGCGACTCATCCCTCCGTCCTGGCTCTTTCCCTCTAATTTGCCTGGCAACCATTGATTGCTTTGGAAACAAACAAGGCGACTCATCCCTCCGCCCTGGCTCTATCCCTCGCATTTGCCCAGCAAGCATTACATTAAATTGGTAACGCACAATTAAGGCGACCATTCTCTCCGTCCTGGCTCTATCCCTCACATTTGTCCAGCTACAATTGCATTGCTTTGGAAATAAATAAGGCAACTAATCCTTCCATCCTTGCTAAATCTCTCGCATTTTGTCCAGCATCCATTACATTGCTTTTGAGACAAACAAAGAATTCGAGTGTCCAACACTGTATTAAAGCGGTATACATAAACTAAAGAAGTTGGTTGTTTAACTCGGCATAACAATAAGTGTAGTTTGACCTTTTTCGTGCATACTATTTCATCTATAATTTTTGCAATTCAAGATGGCGGCGCCCTTGAGACAAACTGAAAACACTTTTAAAAATATTGTTTTTTATTTACTGCTTAATCGTTGTCAGGGGGTATTATTCATTAGAAACAAGAGCATTGAAGTGTCTCATACATGTGTAGTTAAGAAGAATTATGGTCTTTTCCTAAACTGTCTGTTTCGTAAACACTGAATTTTGACAGGTCTTTCCCTAGGCCATATAAGCTCCCGTTTACTGGGGCGGGTGTTTTTTTTTTAAATCTATATCACTGTAGCCACACTAATGCGTGTTAAGGGAACTTTTGTTGTTGTTGTTTGTCGAATTATGGCGTCGTCGTCGCCTATGGTCTCGTTGTACTTTATCGAATATTTTTGCCGATATCATCTATGTGCTTTATTCTATGTACTTGTACTCTTGTTACTTTTTTTTGACTCATCGAATTTTGGGAAGTTGTGTGTTTTTTTAAAAAAGGAAAAAAAATATAAAATTGCATATTTATAGCCTGTTTGTTTCTGACAGATATAAGCTTAATGAATCCATCAGTTCTTCGTTCGCACTTTTCGTTATTTCTTCTATTTCACCCGCTAGTAACCCAAACGTAATTGCTGCATTGTGTATGCAATGTCTGAATAGTATTTGCAAAGTTCTTTCTTCCAGTCCTCTTATAAAATGTCAAACTTTTTTAAAACATTTGGATGTTTATTTTACTCTCACAACGCCACAAGTCGACTGATTCATACCAATGTATAATATATTCTTCGACTGTAACTCCACAATATTTATTACTGAATTGATAAATCAAAACACAAAGGTTACACATAAATTATATTTCGCCAATACCTTTATCTTATTACACTACTCTACTTACGCTATTTGAAGAGCCCAGCTCAGTATATGGGTCTCTCTGAGCTAAACTGCAACAGTAGGGGTTGTGTCTTTTGATCATTGATATTAAAAAATGTAAATACTATTTAATATCGGGAATAATTGTTATAGGGAGATAATAAGTTCTAGAGATAGATTAAAGTTTCAAACTGTCCTTACATTCAGAAAAAAATATATATGAAAAACATTCGTTATTCCGGACGTTTTTTGTGACAAAATTTACGTGTAAAAAGTTCATTGTTGGACCTTTTTCTTATGTTGTTTATTTTCCCCACAAGCATTTAAAAATGATTCCATTATGGGTTTTTTTACCACATGTATGCCATTAAAAAGTAAGCAAAATAGATATGTTTTTCAGCTTTTTATTCATTTACGAAATGCGTGTTCGGACGTTAGCCATTCGGTCAATAGAGAGCGTCTGTAAAAACACTAACAACTAAATACTTGTGAGTGATTTGTGCTTTAGCATTTAACTGAATCAAATTATCAAATCGTGTCCAACGAGAGAAGCATACACTTATTGATACAGTTGTATCATAAAGAAGGAAAAATATTACTTTTTGGCACACGAAAATAATCGGTCAAAAACTAACGTCCGCAACAAATGGCTTTAATGGCAAATGGCTGATCCTAGGTCAATCTAGATAGTTTATGCATAACATCGTCTGCGAATGATAAACATGTGTACTACGTCATCGTTTTTTGTGTATGTGATGACGCAGTGGGAAATACGGAGGTAAGTTTTTAATCGGTCAACCATTAGTGCAAATTCACGTCCGCAACGATAAATAAAAGTTCCGATATGAAGCTCTTTCGATGAAATGTATATTATAAGCAAGGTCAGCGTTTATTTTTATTGAGTTTTTAGGTATAATAATGCATAATTACTCCAATAAATGTCAATTGCAGACGAAAACCGATACATGTATATTCGGATGTAAACATTTGACAGAACGGAAAATGTTCGGATGTTATTTTTGACTTATCAAAAATGAGGTTGGATACGTCCGTATTTTAAATGAGAAATTAATTCGTTTGTTGATGTGTAATACAGTATTGTTGAATATGCATTTAAAAAAAAATAGTTTCTTAACATACTAAGACATATTCAAGTAGTTTTTAACTGAATCATTAATGTTTGTCACTTATCCGAGATATGTACGTTATTTTGACAACCTCACAAATAATATGAACATTACTGATGACTGAACAAGAATAAGTAAGTAATCTTTGTTATACTTGATCCATTTAAAGTTGTGAAAACTTGAACTAGTCATGTATCTATGATCTGTGTTATGAGATTTCAGCTGCATTTGAGTAACACGGTAATAGTTTCGTTGTAAAGACAGGTATACATGTACGTAATTCTTGACATATTTAAACATGTTTAGATGTTGCTGAAGACTGTGGCAAACTGTTGTATAAAATTTGAATTGAATTAAAATTGAATTTTAACCTTGTTCAGCCTCTAATATACCATACCAATTTGAAAATCAATACAGTGGTGTAATTTAACTTTGCAAAGTAATAATACCCTTTGTACTAATCTCTGATATATGTTAATGACAACCGCATATGTCAATGCATTTCTTCTCTTCTTCAGGATGTTGATGGTGATAAAAGCTCAGAGTTTGGAATTTGGGTGCAGTTAACAGTGTCCCCCAGCAAAAGTGGATTCTTAATGATGAACATTACTTCATTGTTTTTAGCTCGACTATTTAAAGAATCAGGAGGGCTATACTACGTGCCCTGGCATCAGCGTCGACATTGTCGTCCGGTTCAAGTTTTAGGGCCAGTGGGGATTTTCACTTATAAGTCCAATACCCTTCATTCAATTGACTTAATACTTCACACAGTTTTTCAGGGCCATCACATAATGAGGTTTGATAACTCCATATAATCCTTAATACAAATCATGGCCCCTGATTGACTTTGGAACTTGGGTTAAAGTTTTAGGGCAGGTTGGGATATTTATTGAACTTTTATACCCTTCATTCAATTGACATAATACTTCACACAATTGTTCAGGACCATCACACAATGAGGTTGCATAACTCTATATTATCCTTTATATACGTTATGGCCCCTGATTGACTCAGGTTAAAGTTTTAGGGCAAGTTGGGATTCAAAGAAAAACAACTTCTATAACAATCATTCAAAGCACGTAAGAATTCGCATAATTAAAAGGAATGCGTTTTAGGCCCCTAGGATCAAGATCAGGGAAACTTTTAATAAAAAAGGATTGGTAGAGAATAACTTAATTAAGGGTCAACATATTTTGACCAAACTTGATATATAGTAAGAGTTTATAGAGACCTTTTTCGGATTATGTTTTGGTCCCTGAGAGTTGTAACTTGATATATAGGAAGAGTTTATGGGGGACTTTCAGGTTTCAGGTTTGGGGCTCTTAGGATCAAGGTCACTGTTACAAAAATAGAAGAAAGCAGTTGAAACTGAATCTGCCAATCATTAAAAATCCGGATTTGTCACATTGCGATTCTTTTTCTCCTTTTTTATTTGATTGTTTTATTGCTTTTGACAAGCACATATCACATCATTATTGTATTGTATTGCGGATGTTACCTTGAAGTGTCAAAATGTCAAGGGTAACATCCATACCTATTCACACACATTATTAAATATTCAAAAGTACATTGTTTATAAATGTTTGCCCAAATATACAAATGTATCGCCAATAAGTAGTGCAATGTGTACATGGCTGTCGAATGTGGTACAAAACATAAGTATTCAATACTTTTGTATTGACTTTTGAATTACGTCCGCAACAATAGGTAAATAACATTATTTCCTTAATTGCACATCAAGAAACATAATGTGTTACTGTTTAGATAATTATTCTCAATGGTCTTTGCATATTAAATAAAGTTCATTCAATTATAAATTATAATGGTAAATACAATCATGAATTAAGTTTGTCAAGAAAACGTACGCAATTTTTCGGGCCCAGTAGAAGTTTCTTTATTATGAGTCACTGCCAACATCTAGGTAAATGATTCAGCTAAGATAATTAGTTGGAAAAAGTCCCTAAAAACTTTTTTGAAATTTTGCCATGTTTGTCCACATCTGTTGCAGTTTAGCTCAGAAAGACCCATATGGAAGAAGACTAGTGTTTTATGAAACACTTATTCAGATCGGCTTCTATCTACAAAGCATTGCCATTTTTTAACTATCCAGTATGTGCCTGTTATCTTGCCGCTCAATATACTTAGCCCTTGGATCTGTCATTCTTGACTAGGAAAACAACAAATGGAATATGGAAACTTAGAGTCGCCAAAACAAAAATCATCTAAAACTCTGAAGCGGCGGTTTATATGGACTAGTGTCTCTTAACAATTGTATTGCTTTTAGATTAATCTCCCCGGGGTACTTGTATTTCCTTATGTGAACATGAGCGAGGAATAGGTCTGCTATGATCAGACGCCCAGGACACTTGCATTATCTTGAATTATTAGTGAGTGCCAAATAATGGTATTACCTAGCAGCTTATTGATGTGTTTTCGGCAGTTTACACTTCAGAGAATCTGTATTTGAATTAAATTAATAATTATCATCACAATATGTGTTTTCAATATAAATTTGCTTTTTTTATTTAAGTATATATAATCAGTTAAGCTACACTAACAACCATGCAGTTTTTTTCACATTTCTCCCGTGATTTTCCCTACCACAAATATTATCTTTTAAATCTAATTTTCACTCTATGCTGCGATTGAAGCATAATGCCAACCGCGTTCATTTCTATAATTCCCCCCACATTCTACACATCGAGTCGCTTCGATATGTTGCAATGCATAGTGTTAATTTACGGTAATAAGGTAACTTCAGGGTAAGATTACCCACGCAATTGAGTGAGATTCATTCTGCAGGCGTGGTTCAATTAACATGCACAAATTTCTATTTGTACCACCTTCATCTGTTAAAATACCTGCTTAGTGGTTAGTAGCATAACGGCGACAGGCCAAGTGCATGTTTTCGGAAGACGCATGCTGAAGCAGTGAACTCGATGATGGCGCGCACCACAGCCTTGGCTACCGAGGAATATTTTTCTGTGATTCTTCGCAATGACGCAGACTCTCCCAATGTGTCTAAATGTTTGTAGGTAAAAATGCATGGTTGGTAGTGTATAATTTCTTGATAGAAAATGGTAACCAGTCTGTTCTAAATTTCCATAGTGTGTATTGGGGGCAAGGCAATATTTATAGAATTATTACACTGTTTTAAAACTGTTAGTAAAAACGGTGTAATTATTACATAGATATATATATGTATGAGAAAACAACAGATAATTGTTTGTTATCCCTCTGTTTTGCTCTATAAGTGATAGTCTGATTTTCTATTTATATCATTGTCCTTAATGCTCTTTTTTACTAATCAAATAAATAAATACTTTTGAAACCATTTTCTTCATATCTCATAACAAGTGGTCATAACTGGTTATACGATTGCTTATCAGGCAGAACTTCATGCTACTGAGAATATGGCCCTCTTTAATACAAAATAGGGTGATACATAATAATAAATAGTTTTTAGATACAGACCATTAAAATGTATTAAAACACACTGATATATGGCTATTGTACATTACAGAAAAAAAGACTGTAGCCTGGTCAGTGCCTTTCAATCCTGAGGTATGACAAGATTCATTTAAAATGACATTAGGGCCTAAAACATATAAGCTCACAGAGGTGTTATTACCGACTACCTTGGTACTGTTTGTTATCCCCCGCCGAATCGAAGATTTTGGGAGGGGGATATTGTTTTGGCGTTGTCCGTCTGTCATTCCGTCCATCCTTCCGTCCGGTACCATTTATTGGTAGGCATTGATCAGAAAATGTTCAAACTTGGTCAGAATGTTCCCCTTGATAATATCTCGACATTTTTAAAAGTGGGTCACATGGGGTCAAAAACTAGGTCACTAGATATAATTTTAGAAAAATCTTTTGAACATACTAGAGGCATTATACATGGTCAAATAATCATGAAACTTTATCAGAATGTTTTCCTTGTTGACTTCTTGGTCGTAAATAAAACTGGGTCACATATTATCGAAAATTAGGTCAAAGGGCAATATGTAAGGTCTTATATTCATTAGACTTGATCAGAATGTTTTCCTTGATGAGCTCTTCGACATATTTTAAAATGGGTCACATGTGATAAGGAATTAGGTCACTAGGTCAAATCTTTCAAAAATCATGTCCGAAACTATTTAATGGTGGTGATTGGTCTGATTAAGTTCAAACATGGTCAGAATGTTCTCTTGGGTTAAATTTCGACTGCGTTTGAAAAGTGTGTCATATGGGTCAAAAACTAGGTTACTCGGTCATATCTTACAAAAATCTTGGGAATACTCAAGAGGCAATACATCTGCTCTAAATCCATGAAACTTTATCAAAATTCCTCAATTAAATCTTGAAATAGTTTGAAACTAGTAGGTCATGTGGGGTCAAAAATGAGGTCACTGAGTAAAATCTTAAAAAAAAAAATTGTGGACACTCTAGAGGCTGTATATTTTGCAATATATCTAGACCAATCTTCATGAAACTTGATCAGAATGTTTGCCTTGATGAAATCTTAGATCAGTTTGGAACTGGGTAACATGGAGTCATAAACTAGGTTTCTTGGTCAATTCTAAATGCTACATTATATAAAAAAAAAAATTTTTTTTAAACAGTTGCAATCAAACTCAAACTCATATATATATTTCCATTCCTTGACTTAGCCCAATCAGGCGGGGGATATCAATTCAACGAATTTGCTTGTTTTTTATATATTTCTTAAAACTCTTCATTAAAGTGAATAGGAGCATAGCTAAGCCTGTTTTGTTGTTGTGTGGATGGTACAAGTTCAACACCCTTATAAAAAAAGGCTTATGCTTGATGACAAAAACAAATACTAGTATTCCATACATAAAAGAGATTTGCATTTGAAAATATTTTTTTTATTTTGATAAATGTTACTATACTGGGTATTTTTTTTCTTTAACCTTGGTGGCCGGTTATATATGTGATATTGTGTTAAACATGAACGCTTACTTGCTTTTATAGTATATTTTGTATTGATCTTTTGTATTTATTTTTAGGCTCAGGGAACAACTGTCAAATCCGGTGCTAAGAGCAAGGTACGATACTCGGACGGAGTTTTGCGTCTAACCAACTGGGTTGGCAATGTGCTTGAAGATACCATCATGCAGATATTCGCCAACAGGGAGATGGATGTGTTTGTAAACATAGTCAAGGTGAAATATTTGTTTATTTAATATTCATCACATTATGGAAGATAATAAAAGCATCCAGGGATTTCCCTCACGCAGTATACACATGTTCTGGACTCAATGTACAAGCTAGGGATGCGCATTTTTAGCTCGATAATTCGAAGAATAGGAGGGCTATACTACTCGCCCCGGCGTCGGCGTCGGCGTCCGGTTAAAGTTTAGGGCAAGTTGGTATTTTCACTTATTAGTCCAATACCCTACATCCAATTGACTTAATACTTCACGCAGTTGTTCAGGGCCATCACATGATGAGATAACATAACTCCATATTATCCTAAATACAAGTGTACAAGCTAGGGATGCGCATTTTAGCTCGATAATTCGAAGAATAGGAGGGCTATACTACTCGCCCCAGCGTCGGCGTCGGCGTCCGGTTAAAGTTTAGGGCAAGTTGGTATTTTCACTTATTAGTCCGATACCCTACATCCAATTGACTTAATACTTCACACAGTTGTTCAGGACCATCACACAATGAGGTTACATAACTCCATTTATCCTAAATACAAGTTATTGCCCCTGATTGACTTAGGTCAAAGTTTTAGGGCAGGTTAAAGCTTTAGGGTAAGTTGGGATTTTCACTTAAAACTCCAATACCATTCATTTAAATTGACTTAATACTTCACACAGATGTTCAGAGCCTTCACATAATGAAGTTAGATAACTCCATATTATCTTTTATGCAAATTATGGCCCCTGATTGACCATGGAACTTAGGTTAAAGTTTTAGGGCAGGTTGGGATATTTATTGAACTTTTATACCCTTCATTCAATTGACTTAATACTTCACAAAATTGTTCAGGACCATCACCCAATGAGGTTACATAACTCCATATCCTTAATACAAGTTATGGCCCCTGATTGACTTAAGGTTAAAGTTTAAGGCAAGTAAAAGTTAAGGGCAAGTTGGGATTTTGATAAAAAAAATTCTATACCGTTCATTAAATGCACTTAATAAAATTCAAAATTATTTACGACCATCTTATAACAAGAAACATAACTCTGTTTTAAGCCTAAATACAAATTATGGCCCTATTTTTTTTTTTTTTTTTTTTGTTAATTTCCGTTGAAAGACATATTTGTATATTCTTCCCTGGGAGGGCAGCATCAAAGTCACCTTATGTTTTGAATAATTTTAGTAAGGTTTGACATAAAGAGACCAAACTTGGTATTATTACATCGTTATTGTATTCTAAGTCAAAGCGGCGTAGACTGCTCTTGTTAACTAACCATGCATCCGTAAGACCCCCAAATACAACTTCCATTAATTAGAAGCGATGCATTAGGACCAATTTAATATTCACAGACCCTGCATTTATCAAGTATGACGATCACATTTAAATTATGCCCAACTTAATACTCACGTCTTCACATCCTGTTTACTCACCTCTTTACTTGTGAAAAATGTATATTTATGGGCTTTACTAAATCAAGGAAGCATCTTTAAGAACATTAATGAAATCTTATATAATGTTTATTGTTTATATCATTTAAGCTATGTTATTAAGAGATTAAATGATATAAACTATAAATATGTGATAGCTAAAAACTTATTGTATACGAAATAGAGTGCTCAGCTAAAAAGCGATGTAACGTTAGTTTGTTTTGCCCTATTACATTATATAAGCGCTTGAACTAGAGATGAGACTACTAGCCCTATTTGGCTTCTTGGTTGTCAGGTTACTGCACTCCCTTCTCAATAAGGCGGCCTTGGTTCAATCCCAGCCTGGAAACATGCCAGTTTGGTTTCCTTTCGCATCACAAGACCACACTTAAAATTACATTTTGCCAACGAGATTGATTAATATAATTTAGCAATAACTTGTTTCTCCAATTTTGTTAGAAATAGATAAGTCTGTTAAGTATAACCAAAAAACTGGCTTCTTAGCTAGTATTGAACTTTCTCTCTATATATATATTTGTATCTGCAGGTTGAAGTTGTTCCAAGCTACTCTGCACTGAAGGTTTGGTGGGAGGCAAGCGGAGTGCATGAAAAAGACAAACAAACTAAACAGCTCCTTGAAACACAGGCTGGCAACTTATGTGATCATTACAGCAAACACACAACTGAATTAAACATCTTAAGTAAACCTCATACATTCATATGAATATTTTTTTTCTCATGAATAGATTAGCCCTATAACTGACTGATTAACATTTAAAGTATATATGATTGGGAAGATTACTGTACGTTTTCCATTAATGTCATGCACCGAAAATCACTGATTATCAATCAATAATGAATTAAAGCCAAAAATTGTTAATGCAATTTAAGCCAATTCCCATCACTACCTTTATTGACAGAAATAGCATTAAAGTCGTGTTCAAAATCAATACATACACATGTATAACAATGAGGAAACATAAATTTTGAGTGATAAACCTTTAACTACGTACTTAATAATGCATATATAGAAATTTCAATAACTGGTAACAAGATTGTTACCGTGAATTAATATCTTGCTTGAACATCAGGGAGATTGGAAAAGGAAACGAGCACGGAAATCTGCTGGGTATAGCAGTGATTTGGTGGTAAAACCAGGTGAAACTGATGTTGAAAGAGTTGAGTTTAAGGATAAATGGTTTGATAGTCATGAAGTTGATAGTAATATATGTGAAGGTTTATCATACAGTTTTGATAAAGAATTGAGTGTTGAAGAGAAAGGGGTGGAAGGAAATGATTCAAAAAGAGTAAGAACTAGTGACTTCAAGTTTAGACAAGATCTGTATGGATTACACCATGATTCCCTTATGAAGAAAGTGCTAGATAGCAAGTTGGCAAGAAGGCCCCTTGCTGCAGTAGAGGAAAAAGAAACATTCAATATGGACAGACTGGTTTTCAAGCAAGATAAGAAAAGGGCTTATAAGCCTTTTAAAGTTTCAAAAAGAAGATTAGAAAGATTAGAAAGGCAGACTTATGGATACAATAGTTATGATGATTAGAAATGTATTTTCTGTTGTGTGGTACTTTGGGAAAATGTTTAGGAATAAAGTTTCATGTATATAGTTTATTTAATAACAATCTGTTAAATAATTATAAGAAATTTTAGTAATGCAATGTTTTAGAGCATCTAAGACTACTGTTGAAATTGGTCTCAAAGCCATTTATATCCATTTCAAGGTGATTTTTACTAGTTTTAATGCAATTTATATTTAGAACGAAAAACTATCTTAACAAATACATTAATAAGACTGAAAGGGAAAGCTCTCAATCCTGATTTCACAATAAATCCTAAATATCATCATCCCTGGATTCGCTTTATGAAGGTATATTCAAATACTTGAAAGTATGTTCAATGATGCATGTACAGACAGAAGTGCAGTATCAACCTAACTGTTCAGCACCTTTTTATAGTCACATACTCACAACAACTGAACACAGTTTACTCGATAGATTTTAAAACACAAAATTCAAAAATGTACTTTTCCAGGATCCTATCAGATGCTCCCTGTACTAACTTTTCTGTGAAAGATGCCAGGGGTATATTGCTTTGCACATGTCGGTCAGTAGACCAAAGCTTGTCCGAGTGATAACTTAACAATTCCTGGACATATGGTCACCAAACTTGACATGAAGGTTGGGCATGACCAATAAATGACCCCTATTGATTTTAGGGGTCGTTGGATCAAAGGACACAGTGACCTAGAAGGCATACTTCGCAATTCATTGACCTATGGTCATCAGACTTGACATGGAGGTGGGCCCTGACTAGTAGATTACCCCTATTGATTATAGGGGTCAAAGGTCAAGGTCACAGTGACCTTTAATAGTAAAAGGATTTTACCTTTGTCGGTTTGATAACTCGAAAAAGCATTGACCAATGGTCACCAAACTTGGAGGCTGAGCCTGACTAGCAGATGACCTCTATTGATTTTAGGGGTCATCGGGTCACACAGTGACCTTGAAGGCGAAAATGTTCTTCAAGTGATAACTCGACAATGCCTGCATCCATGGCCATCAAACTTGACTTTGGGGTTGGGCCTGACCTGTAGATGACCTCTTTTAATTTTAGTGGTCATTGGATCAATGGTCACTGTGACCTTGGACGCAAAAAGCTTGTTTGTGTGATAACTTGCCAATGCCTGCACCCATGACCTTCAAACTAGACATTTAGGTTTTGGGTGACCAGTTGATGACTCCTATGGAATTTGAGGTCAAAGGTCATGGTCATAATGTTTGATAAACATCTCTTGTTAAACATATCAAGCCGACATGCTGACATGTCAAGCCGACATGCTTGTCACAATATCCAAACATGAACCTCCAAGTGTAAGGCCGTAATTAACGGTATGTGTCAAAGGTCAGATAACTGCATTTTTCATGTCTGCTCCACAAAATTATAAGAGGCCATCTTGATTTCATAATAAGGATTGAAAATAAATGATAATTAATGATGTTCAAATGAAATGAAGTGCTGTACAATAGCTATTTACCAGTATAACAAATTCAAATATAAAAAGAAGCCCACGAGGGCCTTTGCTCAACTATGACCTTGTTTTGTTATTTTCTATACAATATGGTAAACACTGTGTATACCACGTGAACAAAATGCGTCACAAATGCATAAAGGCAACATGTTGCTTGGAATGAAATATTTAAACAAAGATAATTTCACGATTTTTTCACCATTTTAAATGAAACATAGCGCCGTCTTCGGTCTTTTACTTAAGATTGATTGAGAGTTGTATTTCTTAAAATCCTTCGACAAACCTTTTCACAAAACGGCCGTCGGACAGAGCGCTGTCAAAACATTATTTTGGAAACAGGTTTGTCGAAGTGTTTGATGAAACTAATCACCTTTTCAAATTCCGGTTATAAAACGAAGGCGGGGCTCTTTAAGCGGCATAGACTACTTCATTTAAAATGGTGTAGTAAAATAAAAGTTATCTTTGTTTTAAGTCTTCATTTTAAGCGAAATGTTGCCTTTCGACGTAGCATATGTGAAGTAATTTATCACGTGGTATACACACACTGTGTAAGAATACGTATGCAGTAACCCTTATAATGTACTAACATACTCAAGTCATTTCTCAATCTCAGTTTAAACTTATTTTGCCAAGTAACATTATGGCATTATGTTTTATCTTATGTAGTATGTTAATGAAAACATATTTCAGTATTTAAAAGGAAACTTGTTTTAGAGCAAGAAAAAATCTTGAGAGAAACTCAGAGAGAATGAATTGGACTCAGTACAACTTTTCAATATTTTATCGACATAATTTATTTGAGAATGCCCTCTAAAAAAGGAGTAAATCATATTAAATGTTGAATCATGCTATGCGGTTATTTGGTTAAATTGTTTGAGACCTAGTTTGAGGGCCGACTAATTTTCGTGATATTTGGGACATAAGCTTCCTAAAGAATACACATTATATGCTACTTGGATAAAAACATAAACGTGCTTTGAACAGTGTTGTGGGACGTTGACACCTTCGGTAAGGTATTTACGAGAGTAATGTGCAACCGTTGAAACCTTCGGTGTGGTATAACGAGGGTAATATCGGACGTTGACTCCTTCGGCATGGTATGACTAGGGTAATGTTGAACCATTGCCATCTTCGGTATGGTATGTCTAGGGTAATGTTGAACCGTTGACAACTGCAGTATGGTAGGACAAAGATCAGGAACCGTTGACACTTTCGGCATGGTAGGACGAGGGTTATTTTGAACCGTTGACACCTTTGACATGGTAGGACGAGGGTACTGTGGAACCGTTGACACCTTGGGAATGGTGTTACGAGGGTAATGTGGAACCGTCGACACCTTCGGTATGGTATGACGAGGACGAGGGTAATGTTAAACCGTTGACACCTTCGGTATGGTAGGACGAGGGTAATGTTGAACCTTTGGCACCTTCGGTATGGTGTTACGAGGGAAATGTGAAACCGTTGACACCTGCGGTATGGTAGGACGAGGGTAATGTTGAACCTTTGGCACCTTCGGTATGGTATCACGAGGGTAATGTGGAACCGTTGACACCTGCGGTATGGTGTTACGAGGGTATTGTGGAACCGATGACACCTTCGGTTCGGTGATACGAGGGTAATGTGGAACCAATTGCATTTACTTCAGCTTCCATCTTATTGATTAGTTACATTTTCGAGTGTTCACTTTTAAGGATGTAAGCGAGATGTAGTACGTATTATAAAGAAGATGCTATTTTAAATTATGGTGTTGGTATTTGAAATGCCCAATCATGAGCGCTTTCTAAATATATGTATCTTATAGAACAAATTATGAGTTTAAATATGAAATGAGTATAATATTCTCAGGGTCCAATACATGTGGGTTTTTTTCAATAATTATTTTTTTTTTCTCTCTCTTACAATGGGTCAGCCAATTTACCATTTCAATATTGAGTTATTTCGGACCATTTACCATTCAATTATTTTGTCATTTCAGACGATTAACCTTCTCACATACTGTTATCTAACGATTTACCATTCAAACATTGTGTCATTTCGGTCGCTTTGCAATTCTAACATTGGGACATTTCGGACCATCAACAATTCTAGCATTGTGTCATTTCGGACCATTTACCATTTCAACATTTGGTCATTTTGGTCGATTTACAATTCAAATATTTGGTCATTCGGACCATTTACCACTCTAATATATGGTCATTTCGGTCGATTTACAATTCTTACATTTGATCATTTCTGTCCATTTACCATTCTAACATTGTATGCGTAATTTAGGACCATTTACCATTCTAACTTTGGACATTTCTGACCATTAACCTTTCTTACATTTGGTCATTGACCTATTAACCATTTCAACATTATGTCGTTTTAGGTCCATTTACAATTCTTATATTGGGTCATTTCAACCATTTGCCATTGTAATATTTGGACACTTCGGACCATTTACATTTCTTACATTTAGTCATCTCAACCATTTACCATTCTAATATTTGGACATTTCGGACCTTTACCCTTCCAACATTGGGTCTTTAAACAATTAACCATGTCAAAATTGTGTCATTTCGGTCGATTTACAAATCAAAAACTGAGTCTTTAAACCATTTACCATTACAACATTGTGTCATTTCGGTTGAATAACCATTCTAACATTTGGTAATTTCTACCATTTACTATAAAAAATGTGTCATTTCGGTCGATTTAAAATTCTTACATTGGGTCTATCGGGCGATTTACCATTATAATATGGTTTCATTCTGCCCTTTTTTCATTTAGATTTAGATATATATTCATATATGACCAAATTAGTCTTGAAGAAGTAGTGTAAGTCCATGTAACAAAATAAATTGCTTATATAAGATCATGCTATTTTTCGATTTAGGCGATCCTACGCAAATTCAGAGGGCATGCTTATTTGCTTACAGTTCTGAATATTAAGCCCAGTCTAAGCCAATTATGATAAAATGAATTCATATTACACATGCATTTAATGAAACATGCACAAAATAAAATGGAAACTTTAGTGAAAAATTCCTTATAATGGTCATGTTTAAAGTCACAAGGATCAAGGACAAACACACACTAATTAAGAGACATAGTGCAATGGCGGGTACAGGAATTGAAGTTTAAGCGGACGTAAGTTAGGGTCACAACCTCTTGGCATTCGCAACTCAGGGGGTTAAGGGGTAATCCTACAAAAGATTTTTGTTACACTTTCTAGTCTTCCATTTAAGGCGTTTTTTATTACTATTTTTCTCCGATATTTAGAGTTTGCTTTCTGTTAGGATGAATAACTCCTCTCCGCATTTCACGTTAGGATGCAACTGTGATTTCACTTTTTGGGATATGGTGATTGCTTATCATAAATATTTCTTGCGCGTTTTCCACTTATACTACTCTTAAATATCAAGTCAACTATCTTATTCAAAGACACACGCTTCGTCTATTCATATAATAAATAATATTAATCATAAAGAGTTTCCTAATGGCACTGATGTGTAAGTAATACATGAGGGTTTTCACCTGCATTAAGTTAGCGCGTTCAGGTTACGGCTGTTGGAAGTTATTAAACACACATAGTACAATGAGCTTTTAGAAAGCTCTAAGATCTAAGATCTCTATATAAAAATGTTTTAAAGGAACACCAATGGGCTCGCCAAAACTATCTAAACTAGTTTCTAATTATTAAGAAATACCACACATTATGCTTTTTTTGCCAGTAAACAGTATTATGGTATTGAAAATTGAATGAATGTACCCTTTGATTTTCAGAATTCTGTTCATTTCACAATTGAATATCTGGCAGTTGCAGTTTTGTTATTTAAATAAAGTTAAATAACTTAGAAACTGTACCAGAAGTTCTACTACCTAGTTTACATATTTTATTCATTACAATACAAATATCAAACATTGCAACAGTGTACGTCATTTAGTGAATAAATTGCGGGATTTATGTCATTATCGGGGATATGAACGCAATTGGGCTGGTCAAAGTGTGTGGAGTCCGACTTCACACACTTTGACCAGCCCAATCGCGTTCTTACCCCGAAAATACATTGAAAATTATCCCGAAATTCATTACTAATATTTACACCAATAGTTCATCATTGCATTTAAGAATTGTTAAAACAAACATCATTTCATTTAAGAAAACCTGTAAGTAATCCTTTCTTACCCATTCTGAAAATAGATCGAACCGACTGTAACCGGAACCATTTTATCAAATAACGTCACAAAACGCGGGAAAAGGTGAACCACTTCGAATAATTTTAAACGCAAAATTAAAACATTCATGGCAAGAATACATTAAACATATCATAAATTAACACTTTCTAAATTGTATTTTACAGGACCTGCTGACACAAGACAAACAATAACAAGATCAACATTATCCATGTATATTGTTGTGCGATGAATTGCGATTCATATCCGAAAATGTTGTGTTCATCGGCTGATAACCGCAATTGCCGAAAAGCAGCTCATTTGAGGAATGGAAGTTAAGGTGTTAATACACTATTATACTCATGATGACAAATACGCGGTAGAATGATAATATATAGGGGATATTATGATAGGACGCTTTTTCTGGTGACCTGTATCACGTTGAGTTCGGTGTGTAAACACTTATCCGTCGAGACCGCACGTCGGGAAATAAGAACAAAATAGTTTGTGTTTTCGCAAATTAACAAATTGCTTATACGAGAACAATTATTAAATGTCACTTCACGAAAGAAAAACAACAACAAAACGGTACTTATTTTACTAATATACACTAATCGTCATTTCTGTAGACGAAATGCGGCCATTTTTAACACATTAAATATTCGTGGGCTTTTTTGACGATCATAATAATTATGCAGAATTGAGGAAAGTTCGTGAGTCAATCGCTATTTCTATCGATGATCTTCTTTGTTTGGCAAGCTGCTCATATTTATCATAATAAACATGGATAATACAACATTTTATGGACTTCGAAATGGCAAACTAGTTTACTGAAGTAGCTATCTAGATAGAAAGTGTTCTCTGCCTTATGCTTATCCTTATGGTTAGAAAGGGGGCGGAAAAATGGTGAGGGGTTGGACAAGGGGGAGGGATCGGTAAATGGGGAGTTGGTTGTGGAAAGGGGTAGGAATCGTGAAAGGGGAGGAATCGGGAATTGGAGAGGAAATGGGAGAGAGAGAGAGAGAGAGAGAGAGAGAGAGAGAGAGAGAGAGAGAGGTTTTAGGTTTTGGGAGAGGTATTTCAAAAGGGAAAGGGGTGAGAAATGGAAAAGGGTTTGGTAAAGGGACGGGTAAAGGGAGAGGGATGGAAAATGATAAGTGAAGGGAAATGAGATATGGGGGATGGGAGGGGAGGGGTAGTAATAGGGGCAATGGATAAGGAAAGTGTAGTTTATACGTTTGAAAAGGAGAGAGAAAGAGGGACGAGGGAATGGCAAATGGGGATAAGAATGATAGGAAAAGGGAAATGAGAATTGGAGAGGGATTAGGATGATCATAGGGGAAATAGATAAAGAATGTGAGAATGAAAATGATTAATTGATCCAAATTTAAACACATATTATATTGTTATTATTATTATTATTATAATTATTATTATTATTATTATTATTATTATTATTATTATTATTATTATTGTTATTATTATTGTTATTATTATTATTATTTAAGTTATAAAAAATATTATTAGTAGTAGGTGTCTTATTTTATTATTATTCAGTCCAGAGGCGTTATGAAGTATACAGGGGCGTAGCTAGCGCCTTAAAAACTTGTAGGCCAGATGATTCTATGTGAGTTTTGGGACTTTTATATGCACATTACACAGACTCAATTATACTTGCAATGATAACCATAAACCCAAGTAATGCACTCTACAAATACATGTTGTTTGAATAAACAACAAACTTGCCAGGGTTAAAAAAAATGTTCAAAATGTTCGAATAGCTATACGTTTTTAATGCATTTTTGAGTTATTTAAATTTTGTCATTTTCCATAAAACTTTAAGGCCCAGGCCTACAAGGCCTTTATGTAGCTACGCCACTGGTCTATATCTTGAGTCGATAGTACCTTAGTTCCTATGTAAATGTTTTAACTTTGTGAAACGATTTCAGGTTATCTATGAACATGCGCAGTGGACGAAAAGTAAATTTACTTCCTAGTTGGTTTTGAAGATCAACTAAATTAATGTAAAATATTACTCGTATTTCTTTATTGAGAATTGTTTGATAGAACATGAAGACCAAGATCTTGTAGGACAAAAACAATATAGCACATATGAACGATCTATAATGCAATTCTAAATAAGACCGTCTATCACAACTTTTGTTTTTTTAAGATTAATATAAACAAAACGTATTAATGTGATTGTGTAAGGTCAGTTATTTGACTTAATTGTACAGAAGGGGTATGTTTTCATTTTTCAAATAATTCGTTTATAAAAGTGATTCGTGTAGTTTTTTTTGCATAGATGGAGGTACCCGGAAAGAAGCGTGACCCTGGCCTTGACAAGGGTTCCACTGACGCCACTGTCTACTGCCAGCCGTGTGGAGAGGGCGGTAAACGCGCTGTGGCCCAGAGCTTCTGTCAGACATGCGAGGAGTACATGTGTGCTCCCTGTATCGAGTACCATAGGAGATTGAAGATGTTTAGGCATTATATGCATAGACATTATACTGTCTAAAGATAAGATGCCCTCCTTTTACCCGTCCACTAAGCAGTCAGCTATCGCAGACACGGAATATTGTAAAGACCACCCGAAGGAGATGATAAAGTTTTACTGCCCGACCCATGAAGACCTTGGCTGTGGTGACTGTGTCGTACTCGACCACCGCAGCTGTAAAGTTGACTACATCGCTGATGTGGCTAAAGATTTTGTAACTGGATATGAATTCAGAGAGCTTGAGCCATCGATTAAACGAGCTGAAGATATTCTACGCGAGTACTTAAGTAATGTCAAAGAGCTCTTTGTTGAGGTTGAAAACCAGTCTTAGGTTGAAATAGATAAACTAAGGGAGTTCCGGGCAAAAATCAACACCTACCTTGACCGCCGCGAGAAGGAGTTACTAAGCAACCTTCAGACGTGAAGAACGAGGATGAAAAAGAGTTGCATACGTTAAAGACCGATTGTGAGTTGACAAAAACTCGACTAGAGGTCATGAGGACGGAACTGACATCCGGTGACATCTCGTTGAACCAGCGGTACGTGACGGCAAGGCGAGGCCGGAAGGAGCTACGGGGAATTCATGGCAAGATGGAGACGATGCCTGGTAGGATTCATGCCCGGAAGTACCGGTTTACTAGGGACGCGGACACGGAGCGACTGCTGGGATCGAACATATGCCTTGGAACACTGGACTTCACGGAAGAGTTTCGAAAGAATAGTATGTTAAAGTATCACTTTACCCTTTTAAAGATTTTATTGTAAATACTGGATCTAAATTCTTAGTAATATCCCATGAATTTGTCCTTAGTGTCTTTTATTTAGCTCTTACTAATACTTAATGTATGACACAACAGTTTAAGTGAAACGTTTAAACAAGGTTTATGATTATGTTTAGATTTAGCTAAAGAAAATTTGGTAAACCAGTCTGGTTGCAAATATACTGTTAATGAACATAGGAGATCGTCGGCGCGAACACCACGCTCGGCTATTCTGTTTTACCCTTCGGTATAACTCGGCATTAATCATTCATAGAAAACTAGATAGCTATTGGGCTTTCTTTACATAAATCATGCTTTTCACAACAACCCGACTTATTCAATCGAAAACAAAGAACTTAAAATAAAATTTATTTTGTCGTTGGAAATAAAAATATGACTATTTTTCCTATTTTAATAGGGTGATCAGCTGACACTTAGTAGTGGCAATGTAAATATTAAATATATATCAACGAAATGCATATTGTCCAAAGGTTATGTTTTGGACTCTTTTATATTGCAATTGAGAAAAGTAACTAATTCCAATAAAAACTATATAATTAATTTGCCGACGAATTTCTACAGACGTTATTATCTTAAATACCAATTGTGTTACTTTAATCGTTTTATATCGAATATTCACTCTAAAAAACCCAAAGTAGAAGCAACCGCTGTGATATGGTGTTAACCGCGAAAGAAAAAAATCTTTATTTGTGTTAATGTGCAATAAAATGCCCCTTGGGTAAATCTCGTCACAAACACTTGGCTTAAATATCAAAATGGCGGAAAAAAAACGTGTTAATAATGTTTCCGTATTATATAAAGTGAAAGGAAAAACGCTACAGTGAATATTTTTGAATGCACACTAAGACGGGAACATTGAAACGATTTGCAAAGCAACTTCTAAAATACAGCTTTTGGTGCTCACACATTGAAATAAATTGCAAATTACACAAAAACAAAAAATATTCTTTTCATAGTTCCTATTTAATACTAGATGTCCTTGTCTTGTCTGTTCCATCTTAATTTTCTCATTTTAAATAAACTTAAAATGGAGCTGTGCTCGTTAAACGAAACTTGAACCGTTATCTCATTTAAATTATAAGATGAAAGAGAAAATAATCTAGTCCTTAATTGTGTTTAGTTCAAGTTCCGGACCTCTCTACTGTCACATGGGAAAATGAAGCAGACATCCAGATCAAAGCGTCACAGGACCAGAAAACCTATTTTAATACCGGCCTCTCCCTGCTCTCCCATGGTATCTGCCTTCTGACTGACTTTCAAAACAACTATGCAAAACTGGTTGACGTCACCACCAGCTACGTCACGTCCCGCCTCGAACTGCCATTCGGGCCCTGGGACGTTTGTGCGCTTCCAGATGACCAGGCCGCCATCACTCTTCAGAAAAAAACCCATAATTCAGCTCCTGTCTACGAACGGAGGACAGTTGTCGCTTGGAAAGGAAATTAAAGTATCATCTGACTGTCGTGGTATTGCGTATAACAACAATAAATTATACGTGTATTACGCATCAAACCCGCGTATTGAGGTGATGACATTGGATGGTCATATTTTAAGTACATTTCAAACAGTTGATGGAAGACAAATTTTCCAACGCGCAATATATCTGACTGTGTCAGCTACTACACCACCAACCCTGTACGTGTCTGACAGCACTGCCCACGCCGCCCTCCAGCTGTCTCTAGACGGGAAGGTGCTACGAGAGTACAGTGACAAGAAGCTCAAACGACCCTGGTCCGTGGTGGCGGTAGGTCCGGGTCAGCTGCTCGTGTGTGGGAATCGCTGTCAGAGCGTGATACTGCTAACGGAGAGGGACGGAAAGATGGCGGAAATACTCGGACAGAAGGACGGACTGACCAAACCTTACTCTGTGTTATTCTGTCCTGACAAACGTGCCATAGTTGTTGGGATGTTTAATGGTGACTCACTGAAGGTATTTAATGCAAACTGACAGTGTTTCGTCATCAGCTATGATTTTTCTTTCTTCGGAAGAAATTACCATGCTTTCAATAATGTTTAAAAAAAACTGAATAGTAAATGCTGTAACATTTTTTTACAATTGAATCTTGATTTGTTTGAACCTTGTTTAATCAATATATTGTTATTTTTATATATCGAATAATCTTTTAGTGTATTATGCTTTTATGTTCAGCGATAAATATGGCGGCAAATTATTGTTATACTTTCATAACATTTTTTCAAGTAACTATAAAGGAGTTTTCAATGGAAATTTCAAGTGTAAATCCAGCTTCCATTTGAGAAGTAAAAATGATAAAAACACATTCTCTATACTTCTCAGGTGACAAACAAAATGTATTTACATTTGTAGACTATTTATCTTGAGACGTTTCACTAAGTGATATTATAGGGTTAATACACCTTTTTGAGGTCGTTATCATCTGCGTAGCACGAGGGTTGTAAACTATTTTAAGGGCTTTTGCAGATGGTAACGACCGTAAAAAGGTGTATGATCGCTATTATTGCATAAAATACACACCACGAGAAACGTTTGTGTTTAAAAGGGCTGTTAAATGTCAAGAAAATGCAAAAACATTTAGTTCAAAATAACCTCCATATCAGGTGCTTGTGTGACGTCATGAGTGATGTCATTGAAAAAGTTTTACATTAATCTCGATTCGGGCCGCAACATAACACGGCAGTTGCATTTTTATTCGACGTCATTTTTTGCAGTGTTCATTCGTTTGGAACGTGTTCTTTTTTTAAATTGACTGAATTACTGGGATTATTTACACACAATACCTCGATAATTTACCGATATGGTCCTACTTAAATCATTATTTGTTTTGACAACTAATTTAAGCCTGAAAATGTTGTAAACATGTTCTTGATAATTTGAACAGCATGTTCAGCATCAAAGAAAAAAATATTTGAAATTTGTTTGTTCATTGCATACGACGTAATGGAATTATGTCCATATAAGTCGTTTGTTCTGAATAAAATCGACAGAAATAACTCGGAGGAGTTGAACGTTTTAGACTTAATTTAGTGCTTTTAAAGCAAATAAATAGTCAAAACAACTGCAATCTAGTAAACACACATCAGCTTGCCAGGAAAAAAACAACTCAGAAGAAATTATGTAATTTAGATGCAGTTTATTTAATTTGTTGATATTTGTATACAGCTATATATGCTGAAATTTGTTTTTGTGCAAAAGTTGTCATCGTTGACCCACTTTCGGTCAGAAACCAGTTTGCTCAGCTGCCATTGTTATGATCAGCGGCGAGCCCTAAAAGCGCTTATATAAAACAAAAAGCCGGTCATTAAGGGCACGTGAATTTACCGAATAATGCACGTTTTCTACCGATAACGTTTTTACGTTTTAACGCACCGCGATAACGGACCGAAAACACACATTTTATGCAATAATGCCAGTTTATATAAAGGGACTATACACCATATCGGCACCCCAATTCCTGTAACGAATCTCAGGACAATTATTTAATAAAATAATTTACTCTTTGATATCAAAATTGTAAAAAAGAATACCAAAATGTAAAAAGAAAGAATCGTGTCGGACACTGGGTACGAACCGGTGTCGCTAAAATTGCAGTCTAGTGTTGTTTCCACTGTGCTACGAAGGATTAACCCTTAACCTTAGCAAAATTTAGGTTATATACCTAACTCGGTAATATTATGTGATAACATTGACTAGCAAATCAAGCATAAGAATGAATTTTACTTGGTAGACATACAAAGTAATATTTTTAATGGAAAAATACGAAATAACTGCGAAAAATAAATTAATTATAAACTATGTGGTACATTAGCTAGATAGTTTCATTGCATGTTGGCCCAGCCCTTTATGTGAATTCATATTGTACATGATATTATCGCAATTCAACAGGCTCGAACCAGATCAACAGCATATGCCTGAATTAACTACTATCGAGAAAAAGCCTTGTTTATTAAAATTCTGTCAAACGGGGTATCAATAGCAAACATTATACGTCACTGAACATTTTGATTGACAAGCCCTTTCATGTTGCGATAGCCATTAACATATTTACATTATTATCATGCGACGTTTAAAGTACTACATGGTTTATAGGAATTAAGAAGGGCTTTCTGAATGATCAACTGTAATTTGAGCTCAATTTGTAAGTATAACACGCTTATGTTCAGATCTTACCACCCCGATAGCTCAGTGGTGGATTGTTCGCTCCGGATGCGAACATTCGAGGGCTCAAAACCCGGCCGCGCCAACAAAAGGACGTTAAAATATGATGCCAGAAGCTACTTGCCAAGCGCTATGCATTAAACGATTAGTATGTATTTGGAAAAGGTTACTGGTTCAACCCTTGGAAGATGACCCCGTGTTTCGAAGAGGTCCCTTCGCAAATAGCTATGGCTCAAACCCGGATCTCCTGTACCTCACATTGTTTCTTCAAGTCTGGATTTGACTGAGAACTGCAGTCACTTCGATCTCATGCCACTACTGGCGTTTGAGAAACAATTCAAATCGCGATGGCGTCACGGCGGGGTTAACATAATAAGGTTGGTGATATCACTTATCTATAAAAATATTTATTCAACTGTGTATCTACTTATGATTTGCGAATTTCACTTAGTAAGTGGTAACACGAATCTTATCTAGGCACGTTCTGAGCACTTTCAAGCCTATTTTAAGTCTTATGATTTTTATCTTATCAAAACGGTAACGCGAATATTAACTAGATAGCTAGATAATTATCGCGAAAATAAAATGGTTAACACGAAACAATTCACAGGTTATATAACGGTATTTATATGCCACCATATATTTCAGTTAAAAGCGTGTTTGAGGCTAATTTCTGCGCTTTGGTTCCCCGCTTGTAATGCATGTGCAGTTGAGCTCAAAATTCGTTAGCTGCCAATTTCAACTTTAAACATGAACCTGTAGCCTCGCTGATGTTCATAGAAATCACGTTCATCATAATATCGTACGTGCAATGTACACATACTTTGATGACATAGTTCACCAAAAGTTGCCATACACGTACCAATACAAACAATGCTTGAGCATATATCAACATTTGTTCAAGAGTTCCATTCGTCAATATCTTAGTTTTTTTACAATCTTCATGTGTGTCACACTTTATTTCGTCGTAGAAAGTGCATTTTACAAAACATGAGCGAGTCCCTTTAACAAATATATATTATATACCCATCATAAATCCACACCCAATACATATCGCAAAATACGATAGCCCGTATTCCACTCCAGTGCAATACGGCTGTATTCCACTCTTGTGACGTCACGTCATAGCAAGTATCGTTGCGCGATGTTAAAATGACGTCATAAAACAAAATAGTGCATCGTTGAAATGACAATTATTATGAGAACATGTGGCTTTTAAGTGATTTTTCCAGCAACGTATATAATAAAAGGATTATTAGTACTGCGTTTTGATCCGGAATGTCATATTCGACACTCTTGTGGATTCTTGCTAGCGCCTCGTGAAATCCGAATCTGCAAAATTCCACTCAAGTCGAATACAACCTCCCGGATCAAAACGCAGTACTAATAAACGTATTATATATACATTGCATATAAAGGTGTTTTGAAGGAGCACCAATGGGATCCTCAAAATGTATTTCTTATATGCATTGTTTGTTAATACCATACTTACCTATACCCACTGAATTGTTGGTTATTTTATTAGCGTTGATCGTTCAAGGTCTCTTGTTTGGTAAATATTTTTGATAACTTTCATCTAATGATCTTTGTGGATGAATGTTATATTTCATGGATAGAAACCCGATCAAATTCTTTTGAGACTATGCAGTATTTAAAGAGGCGTGTGTACATTTTTTTTACAATGGGTATCGAAAACAATTCGTGTGAAATGTTCAATTATCAAAAGTTCACATTAGAGTTCTGTTGTTAATTATTTTTTGAAACATGTAACACAGTAAACTCTATTCCGACAGTAAGCATTTGTAACGGTATTGAAAATTTAACGCTTTAAGGCTTTTATTTGACAACATTTTTTTTATTTCGTTTCACAAATGAATATCTGGCTGTTGCTTTTGGTATTGAAAGAATTGCCACAATAGAACAGTTAAAAAGTTGTTACTGTAAACTTGTTGTGATCAAGATTGGAGTACTTTTGCTAAAGATAATAAGCGGACACTGTGAAAACAAAACAAAAACATATTGAGGATTATTTTCTTCTTGAAATAATGGGACTTTCCCCTGCTCGAGATAAATGTGCAAGAAATTACCATCAAGCAATATCCTCTTATTCAGAGTCTAGGTTAACCATATTTTATGATAAGATCTAAACTTAATATTTTCAATGTTTGAAATATCGAACCTGGGAGAAAGAAAGATTGGAAGATGGGATAGGGAAAGGGGTTGGGGAAGGAAAAATGGGTTGGGAATGCGAGAGATATGCGGATTCGTAGATTGATGGGACAGGGTGAGGAATGGGGAAATGATGAGATATTGGAAAAGGGATTGGGTTATGGGAAGGGTTGGGGAAAGAAAGATTCATAGGGAAAGGGTGATATATTGGGAAAGGAATGGGAAAGTGGAACAGATGGGGGAAGGGAGAGGGATGGGGTAACGGTAAATTTCGCGCGTGTTTAAAGTCCGCCTTTTGCCACTCATTCAATACACACTCCCTGTTTAATTGACAATGTGTTAACAAATGAAATGGAAACTAAATCCACCACTTCTTAATCATTGGGAATTTACTTCAGATAAACTAAGTATTACTACATCATCTCTAAACTTATCATAATTGTGTACGACAATATTTCAATAACTCATCTTTTTAATACCATAAAAAATTATCAGATGCTTTCATATTCTTACAGAACAATGCACAAATTCCATTTTTTCTAAGGAAACCATACCCTAATGGCTGTCAGCCAATACTGGCAACTCATCTGTTTAGCAATTATAATGGCAGCCAAACCAAATGTACTTGTTAAATTATAAAACAAGAATATAAACAGTATTTGTATTATAAGCAAACACAGGACAAATTACAGAATCTGTTTTTATTATAATTCAATATTAACAAATATTATACAACATAGCACATTGAAAACATATGTATACATAGCATTGAGACTTTTATATAGTGTACTTGTTATTTGTATTACAATATAATTTGTTGTTTACGTATTGTTGTATGAGTGATATCACATGCAAAAACATATTGTACAAAAATGTCTATATAGGTGACTGCCGAAGCAGGTAGCAGTTATTTTATCTTTCAATAGTTAAGTGTTTAAAGAAAAGAGATTAGGACGATAATAAGGGAGAAGGGTAGAGCGGATAAAAAGGAGGTAATTATGCATTGATATAGTTATTCAGCAGATGCCATTTGTTTTTTATAAAGTTTATTTTGTTATTGATTAAAGCTGTTTCAAATTACTGAATCTAACATAAAACAGTTTTACATATCTCTAAGTTTATTAGCAACTCAACTTATGTAATATCATTAAATTAGTATTCTTTTAAAAATACTAATTTCAATTCCAACAAAATGATTCTGAACCAAAAATC
This sequence comes from Mya arenaria, assembly GCF_026914265.1. NCBI lineage: Eukaryota > Metazoa > Mollusca > Bivalvia > Myida > Myidae > Mya > Mya arenaria. Next base: position 47,968,102 of record NC_069129.1, read on the forward strand.
CGGAATTATTTTCGCAAGGTGTGTAATACATTTTCACTGTTGGCAAATCAAACCACTTTATTACATTCACAGCCACTGAATGACAATATCATGAGAAATGATCAGATGCATTCAAATTGTTTAAGAACTAAACACAATCCACAAATCCTATTTTATTTTCTAAGGAAAACATATCCTAATGGCTTGTAAGGCAAACCAGGAAGCTCATCTGTCTAGCAATTATAATGGCAGCCAAGCCAAATGTACTTGTGCAATTATAAAAACAAGTATAAAAACAGTATCCGTATTTTACGCAAATACAGGACGAAACATTGACTCTGACATAATAAGTTTTACTTATCACTCAGTTTATTAGCAACTCAACTTATGATAAATTGAATAAGTAGTCTATAAAAATACTAATAATAATGCCAACATTCTGAATTTTAAATCTTTTAAACCAAAAAATCCAGAATTATTCACATTGTTTCAAATATTTCTCGTTCAATTCAGGGACGACTGAATGTCATTTATAATATTTATCTTTATATCACTCGGGGCTTCACTATGAAGAAGTAAACTGCGCTAATTTGTTATTTAACATACATTGTGAGACTGCGCAAATCTGAATTTTTAAAAGTAAACAAATGCTGGCGTTTATAATAATTTATTAAAATTGCGCAATAATTAACATGTCGCTGTTGCTCATAATGTTATTTTAACCGAAAAACGGTTAAGATAAAACATGAAAATAAAACCTTAACTCACTGGAAATCGAGTCTTTCAATGCTTAAAATTGGAAAAAAAAACCACTCCCCATCCCACCCCTTCCGCGGCCCCAATGTCAATGTCCTTCCTACCAGCCTGATATGTGCTTACTTGGCCACAACTACGGCTGACGCTGACTGGTGATGTTTTAACCGAAAACCACAACAGGCGGGGAACACCATCGGAAGCGCTGCACTTGAACACTTGAACAGAAAGTCACGTCAACGAACACAACTGCCATATATGGGGTGATACAGCTTGACCAGGAAATCCGTGTAGCCCCGACTTCATTGTTTAGCATCGTTCACCTAAGTGTTTCTCGAAAAACAAAAATATAAAAAATGTCACCTAAATATGTATAGGATAGACAACGAGTAGACGTATCTATGACATATATATTTTTGTCATAGATACGTCCACGAGGTGTCTATCCGACTAAGACCACGTGAACTAAAGCGAGGAGGTTTGGTTCTTGTTCTTCAATCTAAAGACTCATCGTTTCAAAGATGTTCAGATGTTAGAATAAAGCTAACCGAAAAAGTGATTTGGTATGGCCTTACAAATAAATGCACTTTAAGTTTTATTGGTAACTTGTGGGAAAAATGTAATGTTTTTTCAGTAGTATTACCTGATGTTTGTATGTATAATATTCACCATTGAGCTAGTTACCAACGCTAGTGTCTGCTAATAGAGATAAGTCAAAACTATCTAAAATGAGAACAGCATCATGCACAAGTCAATGTTTTTCTTAAATATGGCACAGTGGTTAGTGCAGTGGGAGAGGGTATTTTTGGGATAACGTTGACTTGGTATTTATACATCGGACGGTACACCACAGTCCTTGGACTTTCTGTGTGCCTAGACGTTTTAACACAATCATGAAGTTGTCTGAATGGCTCAAGTCCACAGTTATCTGCCCCCCGTTAACCAAGATCCGGATGTAAATACAGAAAAAAGAGTGCTTCTGTTTAAGTATCAATATTTTATTAAAGTTTAATGGAAGATAAAAACAGGTGGCCTTTTTGCATAGAGCTTAACATAATTGAAAAACTGATAGTTTTTAGTGTAAAAAATGGAAGAATCATTGCATGTGTAACTATGTAAATTAGTTGTTTGTAGCCTTATTCCGTCTTGACCTCAGGGTCATGTATTACTACTCAATTTTATGAGACAACGCAATGATCAACCCTATGTTTTCTTGTGATTGAATTTTGTGTCTTGGATTGTTCTACAGCAGCCAGTTATTTGCTTTTAATTGGGACTGTTTTAAAGTGAAAAGCCAGGTTAGTGTCTATATGAAACATATAGTAAAAATAACTGTGGTCGCAGGCCAAATATCATACGAGTTCCAGCCAAACACACCATGCCCCGACACTTACCTGGTGGAGCACAACTTTGTTAGGTGCATAACAAACTCTTTAGTAATATTTTTGTCGTGAACGGCTCGAGTAAGGGTTTTGATAACAATACTTGTGTCATAATACTTTTCATTTTACACTTTTAGACGGAATTCACCACGATCAATATAATCAATTTGCAACTGGCGCTAGATCGTGTCTCAATGTTCTTTATCTTATATACCCGCTGTTTACAGTATCAATGTTTCATTGAGACGAAACAGATACCTACTGATGGACGGTCAAACCATAACACTTAATAACTGTCTAATGTTTTCATTATCAGCATATAACTAATTCAATACAATTGAGGAATATGACCTGTATGAACTATACTAAATCATGATAATAGTATATAGCATTGAACCTTTTTTGAATATGTAACTAAACCCCAAGAGGTAACAACTAATTTTTTAGTTTAAATATTGAAAAGACCAACTAAAATAATGTTTAGCTACTCTGGTTCCACTGAATTCGATTTAAAGTTTTAAAAATAGGTGCCTGATAAATTACAGATTATTTTTCTTGGCCTATGAATACAGTTTCATGCTTAACTGTTTATCAAATGTGATCCATTTCGCCTCGAGGATATCGTGTTTAAGGATTTGTATACATACTTCTGATGGTACAACCACTAGTATACTAGTATAATATACAGTACAAAGTGCATATTTATAAAAATAAATATTTTTCAATATTTTTTCACATTTTCGGTATTATAATTTTTAGTTTAGAATTATAAGATTTCGTTTTATTTAATAAAAAAATGATTGAGTTTGAAAAGCCGGTGCCAGTGGGTACTGCGTGTATATGAGAAATGGAGCAATGAAATAGCGAATGCCAATTGGTTGGATTAGAGTGAGCGTGTTCTAATCTAATAGTATGTCAACGAAACATTCACTTTCTAAGTAAAACTAGAGGCACATAAAATAAGTTGCAAACATTTATTGCGTTTTTAAACAAAAGAAACATGTTCTCACTGGCTATAGATTATGTATTTAACTGAATTAAAGCTGCACTCTCACAGATTGAACATTTTGTCAACTTTTTTTTTATTTTCTGTCTTGGAACGAGCCATATTTTACGAAAATCCATGGAAACCAGTTATATAAGACTGCTGACAAAAACATAGATCGCAGATTTTTATTTAGGATCAAAAATTGATGTATTATGCATTTTTCTTAAAACGTTGGTAACGGTTTTAGCCATAAAAAATTAAATTTAGAATGGAAATAAGGAAATCTACGATCTACGATTTCTGGCCAGCAATCTTATATCATTGGTTAGCAGATATTAACGCAACAAATGGCTCTTTCCAAGACAGAAAATATAAAAGTTGTAAAAATGTTATATCTGTGAGAATGCAGCTTTAACTCATAATTTCTACTTGTCCAATTTTTCCACTGCATATAATGAACTATCATGAAAATAAATGTTTTTGTCATTTCAAATACATACAATAAACATGTTTTCAATACGAATTACCCTCTGCGAAAGGATTAAAACCATGATTTGTCCGGTCACTTCAGAAAACATGGACTTCTGACTACTGCCCTCCTCAAATTTAACAATCAATTGAATCGATGTGAACGTATCGGCTCTCCAAAGCTGATATGAATCTTTTTCAAACTTAACTATTCATCGAAGTTCTAATTTAGCGTTGCAATAGACTGTTTTCAGATGTGTAACTTTTAATTTTTTTATCAAAAAAATCATATGCGCACGAAATACTCTTGCGTATAAATCATCATGATAATTATATCTATATATGGTTGTGGAAATTGAGTATTTGTTCCACATTTCAAAATACATGTACATTGATTATTTTATGGTAAAGGAGATGTGAAATTTGAGTTACAACTAAGATAATACAAAATGTATTTCACCTGTTTTATCTTGATCAATTCATTGGGTTACGGGTTTATCATTACTAGTATCAGTATTACAAGTCCCCCGTCGTTATCATTGTATATTATCTTAAATATATTATATAACTGTCTAAAGCGATACAAAAGTTATTTTACTTTAGCTTTGAAAATCAACTAAAGTAAGGTAAATTTTCCTTATATAACTTTATTCTCTATTGTTTGAAAATAACACAATTTAAACGCAAACTTTGATAAACGATAAAAAAATTAAAAGTTACACATCTGAAAACAGTCTAGTGCAACGCTAAATTAGAACTTCAATAAATAGTTAAGTTTGAAAAAGATTCATATGGACATAACATATTGTTTGTGAAGGGTCCGTAATTTGTCTTGATCGTAGTTGAATGTTGAATTAAACACGTAGCTTATTCAAGTGTTTCACAAAAATAGTTTCCATAGATGGAGGTACCCGGAAAGAAGCGTGACCCTGGCCTTGACAAGGGTTCCGCTGACTCCACTGTCTACTGCCAGCCGTGTGGAGAGGGCGGTAAACGCGCTGTAGCCCAGGGCTTCTGTCAGACGTGCGAAGAGTACATCTGTGCTCCCTGTTTCGGGTACCATAAGCGATTGAAGATGTCCAGGAACCACATTCTGCTGTCTAAAGACAAGATGCCCTCTTTCTTTCCGACCACCAAGCAGTCAGCTATCGCAGACACGGAGTATTGTAAAGACCATCCGAAGGAGATGATTAAATTTTATTGCCCGACCCACGGATACCTTGGCTGTGGTGATTGTGCCGTTCTCGACCATCGCAGCTGTAAAGTTGACTACATCGCTGATGTGGCTAAAGAATTTGTCATTGGAAATGAATTCAGAGAGCTGGAACCATCGATTAAACGAGCTGAAGATATTTTATCCGGGTTCATTAGTAACGTCAAAGAGCTTTTTGGTGATGTCAAAAACCAGTCTAAGGTTGAGATAGATAAACTGAGGAAGTTCCGTGCAGAAATAAACACATACCTGGACCGGCGCGAGAAGGAGTTGCTCGACAACATCGAGAAAGTCAAGACCGAGGATGAGAACGCGCTGACTGCACTAAAGACCGATTGTGAGTTGATGAAAACCGGACTTGAGGCCATTAGGACGGAACTGACTTCCGGTGACGTCTCGATGAACCAGCAGTACGTGGCAGCAAGGCGAGGCCGAAAGGAGCTACGGGGGATTCATGACGAGATGAAGAAGACAGCTGGTAGAATGAAGGCTCGGAGGTACCGGTTTACTAAGGACGCGGACACGGAGCGGTTGCTGGGAACATATATGGGCCTTGGAACACTGGACGTTCTGGGAGAGTTTCAAAAGAATAGTATGTAATAGTTAATTTAACATTTAAAAAATATTGTTAATTGGTGAGTAAAATTGTACATGATATCCTAATATTTTTTGCTTAATGTCCTTTGTTCTTGTTCATAATAGCCGTACAATGCGATTAATACTTAAATTATGACACCATAGTCTAATAGTAAAACGTTTAATACAAGATTTCTTATCATAGATAAGTTTCGGCTACAGTCAATTTGGTAAATCAGCTTGGTGGCAAGTACACTGTAAATGAACAAAAGTGGACCTCGGAGCGAATGCCAACTCTCAGCTCGTCTGTCTTTCCGCTGCGGTATAACTCCTCATCCATATAGCCCATGAGGGGAAATGGTTTTGCCCCCGTCCCACCACTGGCAATTTTGTAGACACCCATGAATTTATGAAAGTGTACCATCTATTGAAAATTTTACCACCGTTTATTAAAATAAAATGTATAGAAAATTGTTTTAACCAAAATTATTTCAGCTAAACATGAAGATGACAATACTGTAGTTTACGTTACTTCAAAACTTGCAAAATTTGATGATGAAAAACAAGCATCAAAATAATCTGCATCGATTTCTTGAGAAAGTTTAATTAGCCTAATTAAACTTCAGGCAGTACTGATGAATAAGACATTATCCCAAGTATTGTTTCACTTTGTATTAGGTCACTTCCTAAGAAAAGTTTGTTGCCTGTTTATACATATTAAGCAAATAATGCATACAGTGAGCGTTTGTCGTCATTTTCCAGTCCTATCTATACAATGATCGTCGTTTGTGACTCAAAAGCAAACTACAAACATTATTAAGAAAAAAAATCACATATTCTGATAAGTGTTTATGTAGAATACGTAACATTGTAAAAAGATACGTAACAATCACATTTAAAGTAAAGATGACTAGATTAAATGGCTAAGAACTTTTCTCATCACAACTGTACTCTGTTATGCAAGTTTTAATAAAAAACAAACGAGCGGCTCCAAAATTTCAAGATGTATTACAAAAATACGAATCTGCATATAAAATAAGTTACATATACTTTAAACTTTAATAACATGACTTGACATTTTGACTAGATAATACAACACTCCTAAATGTTTTATGCTAATGGACTAGAATAAACATTACATTCTAAAACGGATATGATACTGCATATGTATATTGTAGTTTATCTAACCACTGTGAACAAGAATATCGTTAACCATACAACATTACTATCATATTTTAATTGTACAAATTATTTTAAAAACACAGACTAGAAATGTGCTGTACACCATCAAAATATGTTTCTTTACATTCAGTTATCTTATATTACATAAAACCACTTTGACATTTGTAAACAGAATGTGTCATATAGTATAGAAATTGCATAACTCATAAAACTAATCAATTTGGCATAATTTACATGAAAACATATGTCTATACGTGTATAAAATTCTACACAATAGTCTTCAATTAAGTCAAGTAACATCATTTTATTCTCTGAACACTTTCCAAACGATATGCTCACAATATAGCATCATCCTGCTCTAGACAATCATAATATCAAGCTCAATTTCGCTATCCTCCTTTCCCGAGTCACTGTTATTTACTTCTCCATTAGTACACAACATTTCAATAATTTCTTGTGAAACAATATTACCACTTGTCCACTCGTTTTCGGTGCCATTATGTCCTTTTTTTCAACCACCACAGTCTATTTCTCGAAGTCGTCGTTATTTTCATGGGAGTGAAGCTAGACAGTTGACCAGGTTGCCCTACATGGCAGTAGAAAACTCATGATACTGTTATTCGAGTCTAAAGAGTAATCTTGGTTCTTTTTTACAGAATGTGTCATATCCCATCTTGTTCACCTTTGTATATATTGGTTTACCATTCAGCATACAAAGAGTTTGTATTCCTTCAGGAAGATGACTAAGGTTTGACAGTGAAGCTTTATGGTACTGGCATAAGTTCTTTTCTATGATTTAAAGGAGTGCAATTGTTGTATCACACCTTTTGAAGTTATGAATGGCTTGAATGAATCAGTATAAATCAGCCAGTTCTTCAATCGTAGGCTTTAAAGTGTTGCATTACCATCATATTTGTGGGTAACATCCTCACATGGGTTTAAAAGGCATTCCGTCAGAAATTACTAGCAGTTACTAAGGACCATGGAACTTGACCAAGGAAAAGGGGCAGTTTTGTTCACAATTTGATTGTTAATGGACTCTTCCATAGTTGACTGGCCCGTTCCATGAGCACAATTTTAAAATCTAATTTATCTGACAGAATTTAGTTTTTTCCACTTATTTATCAATGATGTATTTGTTTGTATATTGCTCTTTAATGAATTTTTACGCTGTATTTAGTATGAATTAGATACATCTCGTTTATATGTCACTTTACAATATAAATTGAACTTATACATATATCTTTATATAATTGCAATTTAACATTTAATTGTTTGCAATTCTATTTGACGTACTACACTTTCTACATTAAATGTTCAACATTTTAAACTTGTGTCTAAGTAAAGAAATTATAGGAGCGTAGGTTATAACATTAGAAATAAACCCAGAATATAAAGTATTAATAATTCATCACCAGCATGAATCGTTATTGTGCAAATTATAACTGTTAGTAACGTAAATCACACACACGTTTTTGTACGATCATAAGAACGTTTAGGGGCTTATTGATGAATCGTCTAATCCTTATTTAAAATATGGAAAACCTTTTTTATCAAGCAAAATGACATCACTTTATTTGTTTAATCACTCTGTGTAACATATTATTTTTGTTTAAGCGTTATTTTTAAGTGACATTTTAAAAGTAACGTAATTTACACCAATAGAAAACCTCCACAGAACTTTAGAACGATTATTTTCCAACTTTTATCACATAAACGATCATTATACATGAAAATAATAGAGATAAAAGTATAAAAAAAATAATTAGGTAACGTAGTTTAAATGTCCGTTACGCACGTATGTCCTCTCCCTCAGAGCGTAAACAAAGCATAATTTGTGGCGTTTTGCTTTTTATGCTTTGGAAAAATCATTACTTGACAAATTGCCCCTGGTGACAGGGGGAGGGTTGGGGGTCGCTCTATAAACAATACGTTCTTACTGTTAGTTATATACAAAGGCTTTCACAACACCCCGATCTTTTCCATCAAAAACATTAAAAAACAAACAAAAAAAACAACTATAAATTACATTTATTTTTATGTTTAAAATACTATTTTAAAGTCTAAATCTCCTGTTTGGGGATCAGCTGACTCTAAGTAGCGGTTAAGACCAAGTTAGTGCTGTGTTTTATATGCCAAACATCTGCACCTGTGGCAAATATATCCACGATATGCAAATTTGCACTTGGGGTATGTTTTGGAGGCATTTATATGACAATCGAGAAAAGTAAATATTTTCAATGAGAAACAAAAGATATAGTTTGGCGGCGAATTTCGACAGGCGTTAATATTTTTATATTAATTGCGTTACTGTAATTATTTTATGTCAAACATTCACTCTAAATCCCCCAAAATAGAAACAACCGCTGGAACATAGGGCAAATTTGCTAACAAAAGAAAAACTTGCATTAATGTGCACACCTTTGCCCCTGGGGTGAATCTCGTCACAAAAAAATGGATTAAAATATCAAACTGACAAAAATAAATCGTGTTAATAATGTGTTCTTTAGATATACAGGGAAACACGTACAGTGAATGGTTTTGCAGGCGTACTTAAGACGGGAACATTGAAACGATTTTAATGCAACTCGTTAAATATAGCTTTTGTTGCTCACTCTGTGAATTGTATTGCATATAACGCAAAAAATATCTTCTTATTCATTTCTATTTATTACCGGGTGTCCGTGTCCTGTTTGTTTTATCTACATTTTCTAATTGAAAAAAATCTCAAATCTGAAGCTGTTTTTCTAAAAAAAAAACAAGTTTAAACCATTGTCTCATTTAAGTTTATAAGACGAAAGTGAAAAAAATAATCAAGTCCATTTTTTTGGTTCAGTTCCAGTTCCTGACCTCTCTACTGTCACATGGAAGAATGAAGCAGACATCAACGTCAGAACGCCAGAGGACCAGAAACCCTGCTTTATTTCCGGCCTCGCCCTTCTCTCTCCTGGTCTCTTCATCCTGACTGACTTTTCTAACAACTGTGCCAAACTGGTGGACGTCACCACCCGCAACATCACCTCCCGCATCGAAATACCAGACTGGCCCTGGGACGTGTGTGCGCTTCCTGATAACCAGGCCGCAGTCACTCTCCCGGGTAAGTCAATGATACAACTGCTGTCTACGAAAGGAGGGAAGTTGTCGTGTGGAAAGGAAATTAAAGTATCATCTTATGGCCGTGGTATTGCATATAACAACAATAGATTATACGTGTCTTACGCATCAAACGCGAATATTGATGTGATGACATTGGATGGTCATATTATCAGTACAAGACAAACTTCCCATCACCCATGCTACCTGACTGTGTCAGCTTCCACACTACCGACCCTGTACGTGTCTGACTCCACTACACACACAGTCCTCCAGCTGTCTCTAGACGGGAAGGCCCTACGAGAGTACAGTGACAAGAAGCTCGAAGGTCCAAAGTCCGTGGTGGAGGTATGTCCGGGTCAGCTGATCGTGTGTGGGAAAGGCAGTGATAACGTCATGCTTATGACGGAGAAGGACGGTAAGATGGCGGAAATACTAGGACGTAAGGACGGACTGTCCTGTCCCTTCTCTGCGTCCTTCTGTCCCCACACACGTACAATAGTTGTCGGGATGTACGGGAATTACTCATTAAAGGTGTTTAGTGCAAACTGTTAGTGTTGCTTCTTTAGTCGTGATTGTTGAAATAACCATGCATTAAAAAATCTTTAAACAACTGAAAAGTAAATGCAATAACATTTATTTCACAATTTAAGCTTGCGGTTTTGATTTGCTGTAACATTGTGTTACCAAATTGAATAACCATTTATGTTAAATGACATGTACAATATATCGGATAAATATTAAGTGTATTTTGCAGTTCTGTTTCTCAAGAACGAGTAATAACAAATTAGTGTAAATACTGTAATGATATCATAACATTTTTCAAGTAACTGTGAAGTATGTTTTCACTGGAAATTTCGAAGTGTAAATCCAGCTTCCATTTGAATAATAAAAATGATAAAAGATTTTATACCTTCAAATGAATGGTTTCAAATATAATGTATTTACATTTTTAGATTGTTTATCTTGAGACGTTCCACTAAGTGATATTGCCTTTTAAGTCTTGAAGTGTCGGTTGAGAAATCCTGTAAATATTTGTTAGCTGATTGGGCTCTGTATTTATATTAGAGATGCACTATTACTCCCAAATAAGATTTACCACAATTAAAAATATAGTTTTAATATTCCAAAAAGGATGAATATATGTCGAAAACAATCATTCTTATGAAGGATACCGAGTTTGTACGAAACGAGCATAAAACACGGTATTTCTATCTTATGATACTAAAGTAAACCATATTGAATCGATTAGCATTCACCAATCATTTAATATTTTTGCGCATTCTGTTATTAAATACACTCCTACAATTGTTTACAATCACAATCAGTAATTAATATATTCCATAAAAGCATTATTTAGAAAGAAGTTAAAGGTTTATTAGTCAAAATTTATGTTTGTTATTCATGTGTATGTATTGATTTTGAATAAGAGTGTCACTTTAAAAGTTTATTCATACACTCAATGCATGCAAACAGAGTTTACATATAAGAATCACACTGTGTTCTTAATGTATCGATGTTCTTGTGATTTGGTCTTAATAAACGTATATTATTTATTTTAAGCAATAATCAATACTGAAAGGCAATGGCCTGTCGCAAATATCAATTCATTTCTGTTAAGGCCATCATTTAAATCTATCTCATTAGTGGTTAAAACTCCGCAGCGATTAATTTTATAAGAGCAGGTGTCATGATCAATGGATATTTTGAGAATAGCAAAAAGAACGGCAGGATGGCTGATGGTCCAGCCCTTTCTGTAAATTAATAATGGATTCTGCGGTCCTCGGTCATGTTTATCGGGTCGCAGAATAACTCGTATGCTTGAATAATTTCCATCGCCCCAATAGCTAAGTGGTGGAGTATTTGCTTCGGGTGCGGAAATTCGGAGGTTCACACACCAGCGGCGCCAAACAGGAAGACGTTAAAACATGTTATCAGAAGCTCCCGTGCCAAGCGCTCGGCATTGAGCAGTAAGTACGTATTGGTAAACGGGTACTGGTTCAACCCTTGGAAGATGACCCCGTGTTTTGTCTCTTCGCTATAGCTAGGCTTTAACCCAATTATCCTGTACTAAACATTAAAACAAATGCGTCCTCAGAGTTGTGCCGGCTCTTTTAGTAAAAGGTATGAATTTGTTGCATAGTTTTATGTCTCAATCTGTAAAATAGTGTCATAATACTGAACATAACAGTCGAATTTGTGAGTGCTCTGTTTGGAATCAGGTGGATACAATACCCCTTTCAACAAAGCGATTTACAAAGTTTAACCATAGTTTGCTTTCATATTATTCAGGGGCGTATCCAGGAGTTTGTGTTAGAGGTGTCGTAACGTCGGGAGCACACTACTCACATGCGCTACCTATCTCAATATCGAACTTTGTATTAATTACATGCGTGTATGTAGTGCTGTGTTTATCATGTTTTCTGCAAGGATAATATCATAATAATTATTCTGGCACCACAGCACCCCAAACTCTTTATTCGCTAGTGTGTGTTGTTTATATTTACAGTTTTAAGGTTTGGTATTGAATTGAATTATAATGCAACTATACACATTGCGATTCTGATATAAGGGCAATAAGAACATACCTGGGTTGGGTTTCAGCTATAAAGAGGTGTTTGAGGCTAAGTTTTGCGCTTTGGTTCCCCGCTTGTTTTGCTTGTGCTACGAAGTAACAGAGATTAATGCAAAATAATTCACTCCCGTTATCGACCTAAGCAACGCGTGTCTTGTACGTATGGCTACGTGTACATGAAAATGTTGCAGTTGAGCTCAAAATTCGTTTGCTGCGAATTTCCACTTTAACCATGTACTTGTTGCCTCGCTGATGTTTATATATATCATGTTCATCATGATATCGTACGTGCACTGTACACATACCTTGATGACGTAGTTCACCAAAGATAATCGTACATGTACCAATACAAAAGTTTATTAGAAACATCTCTGTTTACCCAAGAGAATCATTACGGCGCAAGACAACGTTTAGAAAACTTTTTATTTATTTTTATCTTGGAAAGAGCTATGTTTGCAAAAATGTGTGGAAACAGTGAAATAAAAATACTGTAAAAAGGACACATGGCAGTTCTTCATAGTTCATTTGGTAATTATTGTTTAATAGCTAGGCATTGTTAACGCTTTAAGTAAAAATGAGGTGTTCGACAGTACTCGAAACAATTAAGATATGTTCTAGTGTGGGTTATCTACAATGACTGAGTCGAAGGCATTGAATAAAATATATGTCATAACTGTCAATCTGTGAGAGTGCAGTTTAAACTTTTAAATAATATTTCGCGACAACTCGAACGCGGCCTTCTCCGTACTTTGCCTGTTAATAATACAATAATGAATACTAGACTCAATCACTTAAAAGGCAACTGTGCACCAGATGATCAAATTGCAAGAAGAAAAGAAAATTGTCGAAAACTGAAATAAACTAGCACGACAATTTAATAGCGGGTTTACTTGGGGACAAAGACACTTCACCAAGTGCTTGCCCTTTGGGACAAGAAAACCGTTCAACACATGACCTTGACACTTTAGAGGTCAGTGCAGTGACTAGTAAATCACCCTTCTCATTAGGTTTTATAATCAGTCGAAGCCAACCATGTTTTAACATTCAGTCAGAACTAAAACTTAAGTAGGTTCAAATCTAGGACCATAAAATATGAAAGATTTAATATATATGTCATTGATGCAACGCACTGAAATCAGGGTCGTTTTTAAGAGAGTGGCTATCAATTCATATTTGGAATTCATTTAAGTGAATTTGTACAGACAAGACGACACAAATCAGTATAAATGATATTTCTTTTAATAAGTTATCAACTCTAAAGTAATTGGCAATGAAGCCAACGTCCGTCCTTTGAGAAAGCATGTTGATGGAAAATCAGCATTCTGAAAAAGAGGAAAATGAAGTAATTGAAATCGAAACTAACACTAGGCATACAGACACTGTCTGTCAAATTGCAACCGTTCGTGAATCAGAAATGTTTGACGAATTTTTATCTTTCAATTGTTCTTTATTTGAATATTTAAATCACGAGTAAAATGATTTTCAACAAAAAAACTACAATTAAACAGACGTGCATTATTCTAAATAAAATATAGTCCTAAATATTTGCATGCACAGTCTAGGCCTTAGTGATTCCATTCAATACATTTGACAGTTATGTTTACAGTCCAATCAAAAGACAGAACGATGAGAATAGCATTAAGTGTGTAGTAGTGAAGGCACTGTATGGATACAATGACCAGGATGTCGACTAGATTTTAAATCTGTTGTGTTGCATCCTGTGGTTCTCACAAATTTCACAACTACAATAGATGCTGAACAATTATCGGGGATTCCAAATCATAGATTGGTTCACAATGTAATGAAAAACATTGCGTTCTGTTATGATAAAACATGGTTCGTCAGCAGAAGAACAAAGCGTATCGAACCCTGGATGCGCACCAGAACCAACAACCTAATGTTCTTCTGTAGATTACATAGAGTTTGACAGTAAATGAGCCCACTCTTTTGCTTTGAAACAGAAGGTTATGTTTAATTTAAGCTTAAGACGTCCTGACTCGAACTCTTTCTAAAACTTACATTTCAGATACTTAATTTTCAATTTTAAGTGCAATATTTACGCTAGAATGAAAAACTACTGTTGTGTTGGTGCTATATGCATTTCAATATTGGTGCCGTTTTTATAACGATATATAGCCCACTTCTTAGACAGCCAACAAAGATATCATTCAGAGGATTAGTCAATTTATTATACAGTATTATCAATCATTCAGTTTTAATGTGTATATTAAATTATTAACATGCTAAAGTTTGTATTGCGTTATTAAAATATATTGACCTATACGCTTATTGGAATCTCTGATGCGCGTCTGACTGAAAAGTGAGTATTATTGTGTTACTGTGGTTTGTAAGATTGTGAAATAAACCTACCCGTTCCCAACCATGCGTAACGAACTAAAGGGTCATCAAAGGTCTTCCCCTGGATGAGTTTTATGTCAGCAGATATTTTGTTCCATGGGAGTCCGTTCAGGTTTATCTCTCCGGACATTCCTGAAAGTAATGTAACTAAAAGTCAACATCAAAACAATTGAAAGCGCTTACCTAAGTTTTTTGTAACATGGAGATTAATCTGACAATTTCCAATTTATTAGATTGAACTTCTTCATTTTTCAAGCCCAACTGTAATTCTACTATTGGTTAACTGTTGTATTTCAATAGTTATATTCAGAATGCAAATTTGACACTTTGGGCATAAAACCGTAATGCGACATATTTATTTCATTGATATATACATTAAGTAGTTCCCGTATTGCTATAACTATAACTGACCCTCTCTGTTGTCCCGTATTTGGAGGTCAAAGAAGCCGAAGTCACAGCCCCCGTTGGCCGCGGGAGTGATGCAGATGAACCACCAAAGGTAGCGGCTCAAATCCTGACTGTAATAACGTTCCACGCGGGCACCATAATCATCATAATCATCATAATCATCATCTCTACCCATATTAAAGAGCTCGGGCGTTTTTATATAAAACAAGATAAAGTAAATCAATATTAACTGGCCTTGAAGTATTGTTATCAAGTTGGTCAAAGGAAACACATGACGAATGGTTGTTACTGAAACAAAAACATTCTAGCGTTTACCTTGTCGTAGCTCTGCCATTCCGCACAAAGTAGTGACCAGATTGTAGTCAAATGTTAACGTTTCATAGGCCATGGACATCTGGTTGCTGAAGAAGTAAGAGGTAATACATTTAGAGGCGTATCCTTAATGTGGAAAATACAAGAAAGTTCCAGCATTGGTCAGAAGCCAAGATGTTAGCTAAGAATTCGTCTTAAAGCAAACGAAACAAACTGTTAAGGTACTACGGAACGGAAGCCTCAGACTCTCACCTATCCCGAACCCCGCCCTTTCTCTTGTAAAACCGCCCCTTATCGACTCGCTCTATGGTATTTTTCCCGCTTATTGCGCTCAACCTTTTAATATCGTTTCTCAAGGTGGCAGTCAAGCTCTAACATGAATATCATACTCATTAATAAAATAATTATCATATGTTCTGTATATAACACACAGTAAAAAACACATAAGTAGGCCAACACATAAGTAAAGCGCTAATTTCTCATACAAACTGCGGGTCTCCCGACGCCAAGTTCCTCCTTGGCTGGACCATCTGTTGGTGGACTTTCCGAAAGGTGTTGTTTGACCTATCTCAGTGGTGTATATACCCAACCACTCCCCAGTTGCAATCTAGGAAATAGTGAAATGATATATGTTATGTTTAAGGCGTCTCCAGGTGGATTGAGCAAGGTAACTGTCTGGTATAGCATCTTGGAGCCAATGATTGGCTTTCGCCGGTGAAAGCATTTCCAATAGTAGACTGAGATTTTATACTGGTGCGATATGCCAATGATCTTCTGCTGTATAAGAAAACGATATGGCAGTGTTTGTCTTCCATCTAGTTCGTACAATTATGCGCCTACCCTTAATTTCCCCTTGGGTTGGGGCTGATTGGGATTCACCTAGTTAATGTTGGCAAACAGTTTTGTTTGTCTAAATTCCAACTAGGTATGGACTAGTGTGATTTGTCAAAATATTTTGGATTGGAGGTCCTACAGACATCTTAAAGCTGTACTCTCACAGATTTACCGTTTTGACAACTATTTCATTTTTTGTCTTGGAAAAAGCAAATATTTGCATAAATATCTGCAAACCAATGATATAAGGTTGCTGAGAAAAAATCAGATCCTACATTGTCACATTTCCGTTCGAAAATTAATGATTTATGACTTAAACCGTTACGAACGGTTTAAGAAAAATGCATAAAACATCAATTTTTGAACTTAAATATAGAAATATGCGATCTAATTTTTGCGGTCTTATAAAACTGGTTTCCATGGTTTTTCGCAAAAAATGGCTCGTTCCAAGACAAAAAATATAACAGTTGTCAACATGTTCAATCTGTGAGAGTGCAGCTTTAAATCAGTTAAAAACAATCCGGTAAACGTACATTTCACAAACGGTTTCAATTCAAGTCTGTCGACAAGCTCCCGTTTTCATAAGTCGACGGTAAGAAAAACATTGGTAGTTGCGTGATTTGCCATTGCATGTAGCTATCGGAATTGACTCAATGTGTGACGGACAAACATTATTGTAGCTATCGGAATTGACTCAGTGTGTGACGGATAAAACAACAATGTGGCCATCGGAATTTACTAAGTCTGTGACGAACAAAACAGCAATGTAGCTATCGGAATTGACTCTGTGTGTGACGGAGTAAACATCATTGTATCTATCGGTATTGACTAAGTATGTGCCGGACAAAACAGCATTGTATCAGTCGGAATTGACTCTGTGTGTAACGAACAAACGGGCAAAGTACCTATCAGATTGACTTCGTGTGTGACGGAAAAAACAGCCATGTAGCTTTCGGAATTGTCTCAGTGCGTGACGGACAAAACAGCCATGTAGCTATCGGAATAGACACAGTGTGTGACGGACAAAACAGGCTTGTAGCTATCGGAATTGACTCAGTGTGTGACGGGAGAGACAGCCTTGTAGCTATCGGAATTGACTCTGTGTGTGACGGACACAACAGCCTTGTATCTATCGGAATTCGCTTTGTGTGTGACGGACAAAACAGCATTGTATTTATCGGAATTGACTCTGTGTGCGTCGAACAAAAGGGCAATGTACCTTTCGGAATTGACTCAGTGTATGATGGACAAACCATATTTGTTTCTATTGGAATTGACTTTGTCTGTGACGGACAAAACATCATTGTATTTATCGGAATAAACTGTGTGTGACGAATTTAAAACAAGCTTAAGCTTTGATATTTGTTGCATTGGGTCATTTTGGTTTGTTGTTTTTGTCTGTTTTACTGACGAAATAAAATAAAATAAGCATTTAATACAATAATATGAAAACAATACAACTTTCACTGTATTGTTGCATTGTCATTTTTAAATATATTTGTAAAAGCAACCCATCTTTATCAAAGAATATAGATGCCAGAGTTAGGTTTTTGTGCACTGCACTTTCCCTCAATCAGATATACCTACGGAATAAGTTTCAGGTTGATACCTCCTATAGTTTACGAGATATGCCACGGACAAAACCTAAGCAAGAAAATTAACAAAGGGCAATAACTCTAAAGATATGGCAGCGAGAGTAACGGTTCTTGTGCACTGCACTTGCCCTCAATGAGATCTATCTAGCTATGAAGCTTCAAGTTTTTACCTCTTATATTCTTCAAGATATGCACCGGACAAAACTTTAAGCATTAAAATTAACAAAGAGCAATAACTTTAAAACTAAGAAAGCAAGAGTTACTGTTATTGTGCACTGCACTTGCCCTCCATGAGATCTATCTACATATGAAGTTTCAAGTTGATAACTCTTATATTCTACAAGATATGCCCCGGACAAAACTTTAAGCATGAAAAATAACAAAGGGCAATAACTCTAAAAATATGACAGCAAGAGTAACGGTTCTTGTGCACTGCACTTGCCCTCAATGAGATCTATCTAGCTATGAAGTTTCAAGTTGATACCTCTTATATTCTTCAAGATATACCCCGGACAAAACTTTAAGCATTAAAATTAACAAAGGGCAATAACTCTAAAAATATGACAGCAAGAGTAACGGTTATTGTGCACTGCACTTGCCCTCCATGAGATCTATCTACATATGAAGTTTCAAGTTGATAACTCTTATATTTTAAGATATGCCCCGGACAAAACTTTAAGCATGAAAAATAACAAAGGGCAATAACTCTAAAAATATGGAAGCAAGAGTAACAGTTCTTATACACTGCACTTGCCCTCAATTAGATCTATCTACATATGAAATTTCATGTTGTTACGTATTGAGAGTCGGAGATGATCAAAATTATATCAGTTATAGTTCTTGAAGGAAATTTGACAAAATATCTTTCACATTTCCGCCCAGGAGTTTTCTAGGTAAATTTCAACGCCATTGTATATTATTTAGTTTCATCATTAAGTACAAAAGTGGCAATATCAAGCTTTGCCGAAGGGTAACACGAGTGCATCCGGTTGATTTTATACCTTAAGCATGTCTTGAATCACGATCAAGTGCATCTATAGGTATAGACAAATCTGTTCATACATCGATCGTTATTGATTAAATATTAAGAAAACTAAACAGCAATATATTTGTATAATTACGCCTCAATTTCCTTTCCTTAATGAAAGGCATTTCGGGAATTGAAATTATCCTATGAGATCAGTATAGCTATTCGGATATGAATAAATATACATGAAATTTGAAAATTGTTTATCTTCAAGTTGTTCTTGTTTTTTTATCGTGAAGCAGGCCACGAGACTCTTAGATAAACACAATAAAAAGTGTTTATTCATGATTTGTTAAATATACTGTTGCCATTAAAATCTTAATTATACGTTAAAAATCAAAAATGAAGTTGTTGAGATTTTCTGCGTTGTTGAGACGAACTATATCAAAAAGTTTCCGATTACGGTCAGGTCGTTCTATTTACAGAATGGGAGAGAAAAAATACTGAAATATTTTCTTAAATGAAATTAAGTATTTTTTAACAATTTGGGAAATAAATTCGGAATCAACACACTAAAACCAGCCCAACTGCGTTCATACCCTGATAACGACATCAATCACGCAATTCATTCCTTAAATGATTATTTTAATTAAAATGATGATAATAATAATAATTGTATTACTACTACTACTACTACTACTACTACTACTACTACTACTACTACTACTACTACTACTACTACTACTACTACTACTACTACTACTACTACTACTACTACTACTACTACTACTACTACTACTACTACTTCTACTACTACTACTAATAATAATAATAATAGAAATAATCATAAAAATAATAACTATAATAATAATAATAAAATAATAATAATAATAAATAAATAAATAATAACAAAAATTGCAATGAAAATAATAATACAAATAATAATAATAATAATCATAATAATAATAATAATAATAATAATAATAATAATAATAATAATAATAATAACAATAATAATAATAATGATAATTGATAATAATAGTGATAATAATAATAATAATAAGTATAGTAATAATAATAATAATAATAATAATTATAATAATAATAATAATAATAATAATAATTGCAATGAAAATGATAATAATAATAATAATGAAAATGATGATAATATTAATAAGAATTAAAATAATAATAATAATAATAATAATAATAATAGTAATAATAATAATAATTGCAATGAAAATAATAATAAAAATAATAATTATAATAATAATTAATAATAATAATAATAATAATAATAATAATAATAATAATAATAATAAATGCAATGAAAATGATAATAATAATAATGAAAATGATAATAATAATAATTAAAAGAATAATAATAATAATAATAGTAATAATAACAATAATTGCAATGAAAATAATAATACAAATAATAATTATAATAATAATAATAATAATAATAATAATAATAATAATAATAATAATAATAATAATAATAATAGTAATCATAATTATAATTATAATAATGATAATAATAAAAATAATAATAATAAAAATAATAATAATGATGATTATTAAATATACTTTAAATAATAAGATAAACTTAAGTTTACATTCCAGCGCAAAATCCAATAAATCAACTCGTGTAAATAAATATGCTTTATAAATATATACTTCGCATGTAATGTAATATTCAATATTGATCGAAGCATGGGGAAAGGTGACAGTATCAAGTAGCGAGGGTGATAAAATTGTTTTGAATACAATAATATAAAGCAAGGAAGGTCTCCAAGACAGGTTTTTACCCTTGACCATACACATGAAATGTTCAAGATACACTTAAAATTACGCAATAAGTGCTTTGCGTTGAGGAGCTTGGATCCATCAATATACACTAAACCCTGTTAAAATGCATTTAGTAGTTTTTCGAGACATAATATTTCATCCCTTCTTACATACATGATTAAATCCAAAATAAAAATCCACCAGCTCTGACTGATTCTTGCACCTATGGATATGTCTTTTGGTCACCCTTGTGACATTGCTGTTTCGGGCATTTTTAGTTATACTCTTATTCAAACTTAATTAATTCAAAAGCAGGTTTTTCTAGGAAATTGAATGCCTTTGGCAAGCATGATTAATAAATATTTTAGCTATATTTAACCTTATTGGAATTAAAAGGTTGGTGTTTCTTGTAAATATAAAACTGCTCAAGTAGACACTAGAGGTCGTTTTAAGGGTTGAACTTACCACCATCACTATAACCACCATCGCCTCCAACATCAACAACAACAGCAGCAGCAAATGTAATCGCATTAACGTTTATAAATCGATTCTTCAATACATAATAATCGCTTGGGGATAACATATCAAACACGCATTACAAATGTAATATTATAACATTCTGGCGGTAACATTCAACATTCATAATTATAAGTAAGATAAAAGATAAGGTATCATAAAGATGGCATGTAGGTTTTATTAATGACTTTTTTCATTTTTTTGTCTGGAAACCAGTGATATCAGACTGCTAACAAACATCAGATCGCAGCTTTTCATATTTAGTAACGTTCGAAAATTGATGTTTTTATGGCTCAAAGCGTCACTTACGCTTTAAGAAAAATGAGCTCGAGTTTATCGGCAAAAATTTGCTCATTCAGAAATGTTCATAGGTTGGTCAATATTTATTTATATAATTATATTAACCAATCAAAGCAGTTCAGTCCAATCTTGCCTAGAGATAGCATGTGGACTATTTATACAAGTGTTAAACAATTAACCATTCGGGTGGCGGATCCGTGCATTGTGGGTACACACTTGACTGTTAATCCGGCGGTCGCAGGTTCGATTCCCCGCTGCACAAATATAACTATTATAAATCGTCTTCCGAGAGGGGGGTTGAATTGGGGCTCCGTGTTACAGGGCTATACATGCTAAACCACCAACCTGACCTTTTAAGCCACTAAATGGCGCCGGGCATGTGTTAATAGTATTTGCATCATGCTTCTTTGCAACATTTCAAATGAAATGGCAGAGGAAACATCATGAAAATGCATTTAGTAATTTGTGAGAAAAATATCTGTTAACTGTCAAAGACCTGCATATCCCGGGGAGGAGTTTGTTGGGTCACGAACTGCATATTGTAAACAAATACATGTAGCAGTGTTTACTTTCTTGTTGCTTGAAATATGACTTTAGCTATATTTAGCACAGCCATTTTCTTGTTTATTAGTTTATTGGCTCAGGACCATTTAGGGTAACCACAAGTGGCGTATCCGTGGTCCAATGGTACTCACTTGACTGTCAACCCAGGGGTAGCAGGTTCGATTCCCCGCCGCACTACTACACTTATACTTATCGACTCCCGGGAGGAACGTTCAATAGGCGTCCCGTGTGACAGTGCTTAACACTGGTGCCATTTAGGGTCCATTTCTATAATAAAACCTCCAAAACTGCACAGCAGAATATTCAGATCAGTGATCTGATAAGACAATTAGTCAATTAGATTTAGATCAATACACAGAGCTTGTGTACAATACACGTTTTTTTATTGGGGAGGGTCACTAAAATCATCATTTTTTACTGTGCTTCTTTTAAGCGTTACACTAAATCACCATACACATAAACCCCACGCTATTTATTGAACATTGGCCTTGAAAATAAACATGGTTTAAAACAGTTACGGCACCCGCAACCCTCGGGATTAAAATTGTACACTCGCCCTAATACCCTTTTCACACTATACGAAGACCAGGAAAACCGCTCTACGTTTTTTAACATGTCCAAAGTCTGCTCACGTCCTTCACGTCCATTAAGATCGAACCACGTCCTTATCTGTGTCTAATGCGTACCTATTACGTTGACCAAGTTTTGAGGGCATTGTGGGAATGTGGACACGTGTGATGGGGGCATAATTGTGCGCTCGTGTATAATCCCAATCACTTGTTGCTGTTTTTGTGCCGTTACTATTTCATATCCCACTGTTTGTACTGCTACGCTCACTCCGCCCATTCTTAATCATTAAAAATGTTTCTTTTACAAATCTGGGTTTAATAGTATGGATGAAAAGTAAAAGGACACGTCCGTTTCGATCAGTTTTTCTTATAAATTCATAGTTATACATGTATACTCTTCAATAAATTTCAGTCAAAAATGTTATTTGCATAAGGATCGTAGGTTCATGCTATGAAAGAACGAGAAAAATATGTAACAGTTTTTTCAGAAGCATCATCCATCAAGCATAAATCATACATAACACATAAATAAAATATGCATACTACATATATATATCACAAATACATAATACGTCATACGTGTTACGTCATACATAAATTAAATATACATACTACATATATATATCACAAATACATCATATGTCATACGTGTTACGTCATACATAAATGAAATATGCATACTACATATATACATCACAAATCCATCATACGTCATACGTGTTACGTCATACATATATGTGACCAAGTCTGCGAAAATGGGTCTTAATGAGGAAAAATGACATTTTCAGGTTTTTACATTTTCTGAATGTGCTATGTTTCAGAAATAAAGTCCTGAAGTTTTAAGCTGATATCTTTAAAATTGACTGATTGAGGACAAATTTCGCGATACCACTATTTGTTATAAAATGGCGAAAACAATGAAGGAAATGGAAACATAAGTAAATACAAATACCTTGATTTTAAGAGTCTGTATTCCATTGAAATAGAATGCAACACTTTTTATTTTTGTGGAAACATTATCATAACATCAATAACATCATTTATGGAGAATGTAACACTACATGTGCATTTCATAAAAACGGTTGCCATGACTACAATTTTTTCACGAGAAATTTATCCAAATAAACGCAAAAAACTGCTTAAATACATAAAATCACATTTGAATTTGATAGGTTATGTTTGCAGGAAATATTTCAGTACAGCATTAAATTTTCAGCCAGCTATGTAGTAAAATAGAATGTTTACAGCAATTAACAATAGACCCTGTAAAGAAAATCTGCCACTTTTCTCAAACAAGGTAAATTGATCAAAAGTAGTGAGCTTATCATTGTATTGATCAAAACACAAACATATAATACGGCTAAAACACGGTATTTGTCCATTATATTTTTTTTGGTTGTTATACATAGATTGAAGGAAAGTGTGTGATTTCAAACTTAATTCTTTGCAGCCAAAGCATGTAACCTAGTCCACTCCTGCTGGCCTCCAAATTTCAAGTGAAAATATCAATTTGTATTCGAGTAACAGCAAAAAACATATCCCAAAAATGGCCATTTTCAAGCGTTATGCTGTCTCATTTGATTTTTTTATATATTCAAACTGTTATATATCTATTTTGCATGATGATTTGGAAAAAATGCATTACCTCAGCTTATAGAAAATTTCAAGTGCTAAATTTTGGTGGGTAAATCAAGAAAATAGACAAATTATTACAGAAAATATGACTTATTAACATAAAGTGGTGCTTTTGCCAATTTTTCAAAATCACAATAAGTATCCCTTGTTATATGCATGAAAAACATTGAAAATTCACCCATTTACAAGTGATAACTGTTTTGTAAGACTGATTATTAATCAAACTTCCAATTTTTTGTTGCTTTGGGCATTCATGATTGACATTCTTAAAAAGAAGGAGGTTCACCTGTAAGATTTTCAGGGTTAAAAAATCTGTAGAGTCCGTAACCATGGGTTTGTATCTACATATGTATTAATGACAGAAATGTGGCATTCCACAAATAAAAACCTCTGTATGAGTATGTTTAATGGCTGAAATATTTTTGGAATATTTTGATTTTAAGTTGCATTTTTTTTACATATTTAATGTTACGGACACTACAAAATCTGCCTTCAAATTTTGATTTGAAATTTCCATTGTTTTCAATAGCATATTTCCTTATATTTTTTCATGGTAAAAGCAATTTTTTTATTGTGCAATATTGCATCATCTTTTAACTATTGGAAAATACCAATAAAACGGCTGATGCAAAAATATTTGTGATGAATTATTGCATCATCCAAAACAACCGCCTTTCTACGAAATACAACAGTCCAGCTGTAATGATGGAATCAGCTAAGAAAATGGCTTATTTTGGGTAATAGTCGGTCAGATTCCAGCAAGAAGTCCTTTCAAATGGAAAACACTAAAGGTGTTGGTTCCAGTGATGCTCTAGGTATGTATTATCCTTATCTAAACATTCCATGCTATGTTACGTAGGGTCCGTAACCAAAACCATATGTCTGTACATGATGCCCTGAATTAATGCAATTGTCCACATGAAATGCACATGTTGTGATGCTTATTTGTTGAAATTTCCATGCCCAACATATAACAAACTAAAATGGTCTTAACAGGTTGTTTAATGGAAATCCTATGACAGTATGACACACAATTTCATTTTGTGTAGCCTATTACAGAGCCGAGATGAAATATTTTTACATAAAGATTGGCGTGTATGCCAATGAATACAATCAGTGTTATAATATACAGATCACAGACACAGTGGATACTTGTTAAATGTACAGAATTGAAGCTTAAGTAATATTTGATTTGTACTTGTACTCAGGTTACAGACTCTACAAAATACGGCAACTTGTTTCTAAGTCTACTGTAAGTATGTTCAAAAACATTTTTATGAACAGAAACAATACAATTGAACCATATAGGGACATTTATACCTTTTGAGGTTTTTCTTTTCACAAAACCTGTCTTTATATGAAGATTTATATACCATATATATTAATATTCTAAGGTATACATTGAACCCAACCGTTTAAGGTTAATTAATATTCAGAATGTCTTTTTACAGAAGAGAGCCGAAAATCATCACTGCGATCCCGGAAACTTGAAAAAAATGCTGAAATGAATGCTGAAAAGAATGAAGACATAGAAAAGAAGCAAAAGGAGAAAAACAGGCTGAAAGTCAAGGCATGGAGAATGCGTCAGAAAACAGAAAACTCCACAAAATATTCTGAAATCAAAAAGAAAGACACAGAAAGAAAGAAGGAAGCTCGAATGAAAGTGAAACTCATGGCCAATTCAGATCCTGAATTAAAAGCCTCCTTAAGAAAGAAAAAAGCTGAAGAAATGAAAAGATACAGACAGAGAAAAAAGATGAAAACAACATGTTCTTCTGAAGATCCTGGTGTTAAAAAAAGTAAGAAACCGGCTCTGGAAGAAAAAAAGAAAAAAGCTGTGAAGCGAACACAAGCCTGGAGAATGCGAATTAAACTTAAGTCTCCTACAATTGTTAACACAGTTGATGAAAATGACAGTCATGGAGAAAGCAGACAGAACAAAAGTAACTTATCCCGTGCAACAGTATACAGACGAGCGCAAATGGTGAAAGGCATTCTGCCTACGACACCAAAGAAGAAAGCCGCCATTTTAAAGAAGCTTATTGAGTCACCTTCAACATCCAAAGTACTTTCTGACCAAGGAGTAACAATGACACCAGCTTGTAAGAAGAAACTTGAAGTAGCAGATGCTATAGTGAATTCCTTGAAAGAAAGTATTTCCGAAGTAAACATTGGTGTTCGAAAAGACAGAGAAAAGAAACATGCATATGATGTAATACGTGAATCAGTACTAAGGAAATACAAAAAGATCACAGTTAGTAAATATTTCAATGTGTCTTACAAGACAAGGAAGATGAGAAATGAATGGTGGAAAAAGAAACAGAGAAAAACAAGATGTGATGTGATAAGTGATCATGTGAAACAATCAGTGAAAGAGTTCCACCTGAGTGCTGAAATTAGCAGAGAGGTGCCATCCAAACGTGATGTTGTTAGAATCAAAACTCAGACTGGTATGAAAGAAACACTACAGAAACATGTGATGACAATGACACTAGAAGAAGCACACAAGTTATACAAAACAAGAAACCCCAATCATAAAATAGGACTTACATCATTCAGCAAACTAAAACCAGTTAATGTAAAGAAAGTGTCCGAGACAAGCAGACGGCCATGCCTGTGCCAGACTTGTTGTAATGTAGCCCTGAAAGTAGAAGCACTTACAACATTGAAACGAGTTGTAAAAGAGACTGACATGACAGAAGACATTAAGATTGATAAGAAGAGTCTGAGTGATGCAACATTCTGCAGCTATGAACAAGAGCCATCTTTAAAATGTGTGTCAAGAAATTGTGAAAAATGTGGAGTACAATGCCTTCAAAAGTATTTGGCGACTATGGAAGAAAAGAACAGCGATGGGATGGTGTCATGGTATCAATGGGAAAGCATTGAAATAAAGAAATATGACAAAGTAAAGCGCTGCGTTTCTTGTGTGCCCAAAGAAGCTGATTTCAAAGTGTTTTTGACAGCTTTAGAGAAAGACATGATGGTGTACCCAGAGCATGCATTTAGAGCATCCTGGCAACAGAAACAAATGGGTGTATGTGTAGAGAAATAAACAAAGGGATCTGTAGCCATGGTAATGGATTTCAGTGAGAACTATATATTATTTTAAAACAAGCAATTATTTAAAAGATGTAACTTGTCTGGTGAAATCAATTTTTTTTTATTTCAATAAGAAGACATGTTTTATTTGGTTGCCATAGAAACTTACTTATACCTAGAATAGTTCATATTTTTGCTCATTTCATTAGTTTAGAGTTGTAAGATGACACATGCCTTATTTGACAAAATTGAGAACAAACATAAAGCAAGGAACATTGAAACTATATGTATGTATAACTATTAAGTTATAACATGTAGATTTATAATGTACACTTGAATATTATACTGCAGTCATGTATGGAAAATATGAAGGCCATCATACTTTACTTATAGATGGCCAACTGTTCAATGATATTCCCATAAATGAAATACACGTTTCAAAGATCAATCAAGTTTGTTACTTTTGGTTGCCATGGAAACCATACATTCCTAAAATCATAAATATTTTATCAATGTTACACAAAGAAATATATTCTTTGAATGAAAATGAAAACATAAAACTTCAACTTATACATGCCAATCTGTTTATAGCAAGACACAAACTATACCTTTTGCTGAAACACACACAGAAAGTGTTCTCAATAAAGTTACCTATTTCAACTTTTGTTTTTTGGCCTTTGAATAGCCTTCTTTTGCAACTAATGGCAAAGGGCATGTTGTGTTTTTAGCATGATCCGATCTGCAAAAGTCTCTTATTACATCATGCAAGTACCATTGCCTTTCAGCATTTATTCCCTCACCAAAGATCTGCTCTGGCATAACACAAATATCCACTTGGCAGGTTTTCAGTATGTTAATTTTCTCCTCAGGGGCATCAACAAACTTCCTTACTCTTACAACCCCAGGCTCGTTAGAAGACACCTCAAATGAATGGTATTTCGAAATGTTCTTCAATGGTTTGAACATGCCTTTGACGAAGGTGCTCCAGTCATAGAACAACACTGGTTTGCTGTTGCCATCAACAATATGGGGGATGTTGTGGCCATTACGGGATGACATTGCTACTGTGGAAGCCACCTCCTGTTTTGAAGAAAAGCATTACATGATGAATGAATATCAGGCATAATTGATCCAATATGACATATTATAGTGTCACCTTAGTGCAAGAACTCAATATCTGCTACTATTTCTATATGCAGTTATTGTGTTATTGCTCTATGGTGATCATACTGAGCAGTACTCTTGCACAATGAAATGCCTACATGAAGTATATAGCATCAGTGAATTTATCAATTACCTATTATATCTAAATATACATGATAATACATGAACTTATTTCATATAATTATCAATTTAATATAACACAAGTCATATATTATTATTTTCAATCTTAACTATAAAAAATCCCATTTTTTTCATGCCACTTCTTATTAGTTTATAACTGTATTAAAAAGAAGGAAATCAATAAATCTTGAAACATGTGTAAGTAATTTATGTCTATTATTATTTTAAAATATTGGTGTGGTAAACATCTAACTCCCTGAATACCTCAACTGTCTCTGCATCCATGTGTCTCCATCTGTTTTTCCACACTCCAAAATGCCAATCACATGAGAAATTTGGTGTGGCCGGCTAGCATCAATGAATATTGGATTGTCTTATGCCCTCCTGTAATAGAAGTGTTAATTGTTATAAGGTCTCTTTATTTCAAATTAAACACTGAATTTTATCTGTTGTTTATTTTTTAAGTACAACAAATTGAAAAGCTTCTAAAGCTATACATCTGTTTCACTCATCTATAGTGTTACTGGAAACCTTTTGAGATAGTTAAAAAGCAATAACATAATTTAGTTTACATCATGAAACATATTTTATTTTTTCCACTGAAACACAACAACTCTCACCCGTCAATGTTCTCCACACAGCATAACCAAGAACTGCATTATTTTTGTTCTGTCCTTGGCAATTGTCAAAATGGAACTGGGCATGTTCCTCACCCAGGCCGTAGTTTTCAAGGTAATGGTGGAGGTAGCTGACAACTGTGTTTGCTCCTTTGCCTGGGGCAACACCCTCATCACCAAGGTAAAACACCTGTTTCTCTGAAAAATATTTATCCGTCTTATCACTGTTCTTAATCATCACCACCATCAGCAACAGAAGCAAAATTTAACAGCACCAGCATTCAACATTAATACAAAAAACATTTCTCATAACTAACATATATATACCAAATAAATGTTCATAAACACATCCAATTCCAGATCTTGATATGTACATGATGGCTTTTGACCAATGGAAATGTTACATTCTTAATCAGTTTGTTTGAATGAAGTAAAACATTTATTGCTAAGAAGTGCTCCTTCAATTCTCAATTATTTACATTTGACATCAGGACATCTTATAATGACAGAGAACATTTTGCAATTTTAAACTGTAAAAAAGGGAATTACCAGATCCTTCACAGCAAACTCCAAATACCTCACATCTCCTGGCAGTTTTGAAATACAGGGGTCCAACCTGTAATAGATAAAAGCTTGACAACATAAATTTGACACCAGTATTTACATTCAATAAATACAAAATTATGAAACCATTTCAGTTGAAACATACATTTACTGCAGTAAACCTAAGGCACTCAAAAGTATGATACATCATGCAAATTACTGCACAATAAATCCAATAAAAAAGATTATCTCTTGCAATAAATTGGTAAATTGAGGCATGCCATTAGACAGCTAATACTATAGCGCATAGAAATTTATTAACCAAAGCACACCTTCAACTGTAATGTTTTCACTACATGTAACTTTAGAGTCATCACACTGCATTCTATATTGCTCCCTCTGATGTCTAGCACTTTCAACATGACTTTCATATTCATCAAGAAGTGTCATTTTATCATCTTCAGAAAGGGCACCACTTTGTGAAATTTTACAAGAAAATGTTTGGCATCTAAAACACAAGTCTGTTTTTGGTTTCGCTAAGACAATATGTGGGCACAACTCCCGCCATACTCTGGTAAAAGTACTAAGACTAATACTTCTTGCACCGTCTATTTTTTCATATTCCACATGAATGTCTGCTTGTGACTTATCAGATGGCAACAACATCACTTTACTATTGCGGTAATCAGATGGCAACAACATCACTTTACTATTGCGGTGGTTTGGAAGTCTTCCGGGAAGGGGCATTGCATTGTCAGATGCATAGCAGATGAGGAACTTTCTTATATTTTCTCTCTCCTTAAATGTGATAGCATTATGAGGTAGTCTTTTGGTATTACCATGAGTCCTAGCAATCAATCCATCACTGTCAAGAGACCGACCAATTCGTTTTAGTTTCTCCTTTCCGATGTTGTATGCAAAACAGAATACTTCACGGCAAACTTCAACTCCCTTTACATAAAACTTCTGACTGGGCCTAACTCTCGCCTGCCGTTTATGTTTACTACTGTCAGTTTGTTGGCCATTTTTTCTGTGGCACAACATGGCTGATTTAATAACAAGATCAAGTTCATCTGTTTGCAAACCAGCTGAATACATACGTAAGTCAGAAATATCATTACCATCCACAACTTGACTGCATGGTTTACCATAGTTTTTTACACTTGCAGGTCTGAGTAAAGAAATAATCTGTTTTCTTTCTCTTAAATTGGTTTAATGGTTTAAATCCTCTTCAGTGGGTTCAAAAGTGTTTTTCAAATTTTCCGCCATAATATCTGTAAACTGTCTGTTGTAACGAAAAAAATACTTCCGGGTCAAACTGTCAAAAGGTTATTTAAAATAAACATCAAATGCCAATTTAAATAAAGGATGACAACATTGATAATTGCATACATTACCTTCCAAATAATCTTTTCCGTGTAATTAATCCGAAAAACATGCTAATGCGGCGCAGCGCTAATGCCGAGTGAATAAACCGGCAAAACCGTCATATCTTTGGTACGGATTTCGACATGTTTTCATCAACATTGCGGAGAGCGACACCTTCAGATCAAGGGCGATTAGTCATGATTTAAGGTCATGCAGCATGAATATTATCGACAATATTCAACTGGAAGCAGAGTGATGTTCCTTTATAGAGTGTATACACTTCGATTTTGTAAATACTTTGAAAAAAATAATGTCAAAATAGTTGATTGACAAAACGATAATTGCTCAGAAAACGTGTTGTTTTTTACTCTCGCTTTATCTCGGTAACGTGATTACCTCAACAGGACTCATTTTCGCTGACGACGTCACATATATATCTCACAAATACATCATACGTCATACGTGTTACGTCATACATAAATGAAATATGCATACTACATATATACATCACAAATACATCATACTTCATACGTGTTACGTCATACATAAATGAAATATGCATACTACATATATACATCACAAATACATCATACCCCATACGTGTTACGTCATACATAAATTAAATATGCATACTACATATATACATCACAAACACATCATACATCACACGTGTAACGTCATACATATTTACATCACAAATACATCATACATCACACGTGTAACGTCATACATATATGTACATCACAAATACATCATACATCACACGTGTTACGTCATACATATATACATCACAAATACTTCATTCATCACACGTGTAACGTCATACATATTTACACCACAAATACATCATTCATCACACGTGTAACGTCATACATATATACATCACAAATACATCATTCATCACACGTGTAACGTCATACATATATACATCACAAATACATCATTCATCACACGCGTAACGTCATACATATTTACATCACAAAAACATCATTCATCACACGCGTAACGTCATACATATTTACTTCACAAATACATCATACATCACACGCGTAACGTCATACATATTTACATCAAAAATACATCATACATCACACGTGTAACGTCATACATATCGACATGATTCAAAAACATCATACGTGTATCATATTCAATAAACAATACAATACATTGGCCCGATTGTTCAGAGCTTCGTTAAAATTAACAACCTGATTAACTTTATCATTGTTAACTTTCAAAGGTGACCTATTTGATAAAGTGCTCAAATATTTAATCAAAACAAGGACAGCTGAAACAGTTGTCTCACCTCTTGTTAGGAATACTGCAAATCATCTGAGTATCTGTGAAACTTACAGAGTAATATTGACTTGAAATTTTACAACGATGACGTAAATAACGTTGTTAACTATAACAAAGTTCCCAATGTATCTTATACTACAAAACATTATGTCATGGAGTTTTATGGGAGAGAATATATATATGCATATAGACTACTTATCAACTGCTGAATACTGTAAACATAACATCATGTATAAACAACATGAACTTTTATTTGGTTGGACAATTAGTACATATTAACGCGCACAATTCATGACAAACACCAATTATGTAATGAGTTTATCATTATTGGTATCATCAAACTTAGAATTTCGTCTTTAATCATATTTTTTGGCAAATAACGTTTGCGTATTACTTTATATCACTACAAATTCATACTTATATTCAATGTCCACACTATCGCTTAGTTAACAATACAGTCAAAACTCGCTATTTCAAAGCCGTTGGGACCTCGAGAATGATTTCAGGATTACGAGCATTCGAGATAACCGAAAAACAAACAAGTGTATAAAAATAACCAAAACAATAAAAATAAATTCGACATAACCAGAGCATCGAGATAACAAAGTTCGTCATAGTGAGTTTCCATTGTATATTCAGTTTCTGTCAATGTGATTTCTTCTTTATTGCCATTAAACTGTGACCATGATTTCAGGCAATGGTTTTAACAACTGAAAATGTATGTTACAGTTATTATAGCCAGTCAAACTTTCAGTTAAAAATTCATTTAACAAGTAAACTCCAATAAAAAACAACAACTTTAAGACATGATTCGGTTAGTTATAAGCATCTCCTGCACGGTGTGCACGATTTCAGCAGCTTACTTTTCTGCTACTAACTGTACTAACAAATAGGTCCAGGAAAAAAATCCCCAAAACTTGCTTACACGCCCCCATTTCTCGAAACATCTGAAGTCCCTTAAAACTTGATTAAGCTAAGCTCACTGTTTTTGTTGTTTAATTTACTAAATTTGTGTAATATTCACATTCTTAAGAGTTTTTGAAGTTTAAAGCGAAATTATTTTCGTGATTATCATGATAAAATAGGTTTTACTTAGAAAAATCACGCACGCAAGTACGCACGCACGCACGCACGCAAACACGCACACGCACACACACACATACCAGCCAATCATACGGAATATGTTGCATGGTTAAATTGAATGAAAACAAAAGCTAAGAAAACTGTAACGAAGCAATATTTTTAAAGATCGCCATGCTATAATTAGATGGAACAGTGTAAAAATATAACGCGTATTTTATATAACATATTTGCACTGAAGCTATGTATGTGTTTGTTTAATATGACCATACAAACAAGTTCAATTATTTTTTTCCGAAATAAACTAGTTTTGACCACAAAAAAATCTCGTCTGTGAGTGACAAAAACAGCATTAAAATGTTTCAGTGATAGTTTAAATATACAATATAAAAATAATTTTGTCTACCTTTCTTGAAAGACAACATCATTTTCTTTACATTTGCATAGGAAAGCATGTATAAAATAGAAACTTGCTTGTCCAGTCATCAGTATCTCTTCAAGCTGCACTCTCAGAGATTGATCGTGTTGACAACTTTTTTATTTGTTGTCTTTGAATGAGCCATTTTTGGGAATAAATGTCTAGAAACCAGTGATATCAGAAAGCTGACACAAATCAGATCGCAGGTGTTTATATTTACGTTCTATAAGTGATGTGTTATGGCTTAAAGCTGCACTCTCACAGATTTACCGTTTTTACAACTTTTTTTTATTTTTTTTGTCTAAGAAAGAGCATATTTTTGCGTAGATATCTTCAAACCAATGATATAAGATCGCTCACAAAAAATCAGATCGTACATTTTCATATTTCCGTTCGAAGATTAATGTTTTATGGCTTAAACCGTTACTAACGGTTTAAGAAAAATGCATAAAACATCAATGTTTTAACTCAAATATAAAAATCTGCGATCTATTATTTTGTCAGCAGTCTTATGTAACTGGTTTTCATGGATTTTCGCAAAAATTGGCTCGTTCAAAGACAAAAAATAAAAAAGTTGTCAAAACGTTCAATCTGCAAGAGTGCAGCTTTAAAGCATTATACAATATTACTTATAGTTTGAGGTATCAAGGTATTACTCGATTGAAAGCATTGTGATTCTGAAATATTTTGTTTTAAACTTGTCAATCTGTGAGAGTGCTGCTTTAAGTACTACTGACAGGAGGCGTGATAATTCCGCATATAGCTCGTAACAAGGTAAGCTATGATGCTGACAGGAGGCGTGATAATTCCGCATATAGCTCATGACAAGGTAAGCTATGATGCTGACAGGAGGCGTGATAATTCCGCATATAGCTCGTGATAAGGTAAGCTATAATGCTGACAGGAGGCGTGATAATTCCGCATATAGCTCGTAACAAGGTAAGCTATGATGCTGACAGGAGGCGTGATAATTCCGCATATAGCTCGTGATAAGGTAAGCTATGATGCTGACAGGAGGCGTGATAATTCCGCATATAGCTCATGACAAGGTAAGCTATAATGCTGACAGAAGGCATGATATTTCCGCATATAGCTCGTGACAAGGTAAGCTTATAATGCTGACAGGAGGCGTGATATTTCCGCATATAGCTCGTGAAAAGGTAAGCTATAATGCTGACAGGAGGCGTGATAATTCCGAATATAGCTCATGACAAGGTAAGCTATAATGCTGACAGGAGGCGTGATAATTCCGAATATAGCTCGTGACAAGGTAAGCTATAATGCTGACAGAAGGCATGATAATTCCGCATATGGCTCGTGAAAAGGTCAGCTAAAATGCAGACAGAATGCAAGATAATTCTGCATACGGATCATGACAAGGTATTCTTTAATGCTGACAGAAGGCATGATAATTCCGCATATGGCTCGTGAAAAGGTTAGCTAAAATGCTGACAGAATGCAAGATAATTCTGCATACGGATCATGACAAGGTAAGCTATAATGCTGACAGGAGGCGTGATAATTCCGCATATGGCTCGTTACAAGGTAGGCTATAATACTGACAGAAGGCATAATAATTCCGCATATAACTCTTGACAAAGCAGAATGCATGATCATTCCGCATTTAACTCTTGACATAGAAACCTATGCTGCGGACAGAGGGTATGGTCGTTCTGTATATATCTGTTTATGGAATGTTCTTTTCACGGGAAGACATCTGACAACTATAAAAATAGAATTATTTTACTCTTTGATACCGAAATTGCAGAAAAAGTTACACTTTAAGAAAAATAAAATTGATTAAAGGGGGAGCGAACCCACGCTGGTACAGTCAAAAGAAAAAAAATAGATAACTGGCAACATAACCGATCGCCCACAAGGACTCTTACAAAATTTGAACAATTATTTGACCTATAATCCTTTGTTTAAAAGCGTTTGTCTAATGCTATCTAAAATCGTGCTCTTCAAGGACAATATGTTAGCATATATATCAACATTTGTTAAAGGGTTCCATTCATCAGTATTTTACTTTTTACAATCTTAATGATTCGACACACTTTATTTCGACATAAAAAGGGGATTTTACCCTAACATCCGCGAGTCCTTTATCATATATATTTATTGCATACTGCGTGAGTAAAAATGTATTTTCCTTATCAAAATAGTCAATTTATCCTAGACAACATAAGCTAGACTTCTACACATTTGTGAACTTTAACAATTGACCGGACACCACAGCAAATATGCAGATCAATTTAAAAAGTTGTTTTCTAGTTGAAGTGTGTCAGTTTGAAGTCACATCAGATGGGTGCCGCTTTGTCAAATGTGAAAACTTTAGGAAACTGTTCCCCCGAAACACGATTTTTAAACGATAGATCAAGTTATAAACGAAGCACACCACTCAAAAACGTGGACGCTTGAATCATCTGAAACAAAAATTTTTTTTTTAAATATTTAAAAATAACATTACAACAACTTTACAGTCTACTTAAGAAAACTCAAGAAAACTATGTTAATCCCGGATAAAACTGCCACCTGTATGTACAGACTATCATCGTTGACAATACTAATATCCTACTACATGTATAATAAAAACGCGTGGGTGGGCAGGACCAAACATATTTAACTAATGTTTTCATGCTGCCAATAAAAAAGCCTCTAGTGACGAAACCACGTCGCCCACTCCCTTACATATTCCTGCACGTACACCCTGCACGTTCCCGCCAATATGCCTACGCCAAACGACAAATAAGAGACGACGAATCGTTTATTTTGAAACGGTAAAATATATTTAAAGGAACACCACTGGGATCCTCAAATGAATTTCTTCTATGCATTGAGTGTAAGTTCCATACTTAACTTTGCCCACTGACTTGTTGGTAATTTTAATCAGCTGATTGTTAAATAAATGTAATTTTAATAACTTTCAACCATTTCTTTATTCTTTCATTTTTAAGCATTCAAAATGTCAATACTATAAATTAATTGTTCACACTATATTTAAAGCACTTTCGAATAAATTATCATGATTATGAAGACATAATGGCAAACAATTGTATAAAGCTTGATATATACATGTAACTATGCCATCTGCAGTATATACTTATTTGCTGTTTTGACATAATTCTGTGAAAAATGAGACCTTTGTGACTGTATGTTATATTTTATGCACAGCAACCAAAATCATAGTGCCATACACTATGCAGTATTTAAAGAGACTTGCTAACATTTTATTAAATGGTTAACGGGATAAGGGGAGTGATGGGGAAAGGGAGAGTGATATGGAAAAGAGGGGGATGGGCAAAGGGAGAGGGATGGGGAAAGGGGAGAGGGATGGGGATAGGGGAGGGATGGGGAAAGGGAGGGATGGGATAGGGATGGGGAAGGGGGGATGGGGAAAGGGAGGGATGGGGAAATGGGGGTGGGGAAGGGGAGGGATGGGGAAAGGGAGAGAGATGGGCAATAGGGGAGGGTTGGGGAAAGGGGAGGGATGGGATAGGGATGGGGAAAGGGGGGATGGGGAAAGGGGAGGGATGGGGAAAAGGAGGGATGGGATAGGGATGGGGAAGGGGGGATGGGGAAAGGGAGGGATGGGGAAATGGGGGATGCGGAAGGGGAGGGATGGGGAAAGGGAGAGAGATGGGCAATAGGGGAGGGTTGGGGAAAGGGGAGGGATGGGAAAAGGGAGAGGGATGGGCAAAGGGAGATGATGGGGAAAGGGAGAGGGATGGGCAATAGGGGAGGGTTGGGGAAAGAGGAGAAATGGGGAAAGGGAGAGGGATTGGGAACGGGGAGGATAGGGAAAAGGGAGAGGGATGAGGGAAGGGAGGGGATGGTGATAGGGATAGGAATGGACAAAGGTAGATGGATTGGGAAAGGGAGAAGGACGGGGAAAGGGGGAGGGCTGGGGAAAGGGAGAATGATGGGGAATCGGAGAGGGATAAGGACAAGAGGGGATTGGGAAAGGGAGATGAATGGGCTAAGGCAGAGGGATGGTGGAGGTTAGAAGGATGGACAAAAGGAGAGGGATGGGCAAAGGGATGGGATTGGGCAAAGGGAGAGGGATAAGGAAAGGGACGGGGGAAGGGAGATGGATGAGGAAAGCAAGGGAATGGGGAGAGGGATAGGAATGGGCAGAGGGAGAGGGGTGGGGAAAGGAAGAGTGACGGGGAAAGGGAACGGGATTGGGAAATGAAAAGGAATGGGCAAAGAGAGAGGTGAGAGAGAGGGGACAAATGGAGAGGGATGGGCAAAGGGAGAGGGACGGGCAAAGGGAGAGGGATGGGGAAAGGTAGAGAGATGCGAAAAAGGAGAGGGATGTAGAAAGGTAGAGGGATGGAGAAAGATAGAGTGATGGTGAAGAGAGAGGGAAGGGAAAAGGGAGAGGGATGGGAAAAGGCAGAGGGATGGGAAAAGTTAGAGGGATGGGGAAAGGGAGAGGGATGGGGAAAGATACAGGGATGGAGAAAGGGAGACGGGTGGGCAAAGTGAGAGGGATGGGAAAGAGGGAGGGTTGGGGAAAGGAGAGGGATGGGGAAAGGGAGAGGGATGGGGAAGGGGAGGATGGGGAAAAGGGAGAGGGATGAGGAAAGGGAGGGGATGGGGATAGGGATAGGAATGGACAAAGGGAGATGGATTGGGCAAGGGAGAGTGACGGGGAAAGGGGGAGGGCTGGGGAAAGGGAGGAGGTTGGGGAATCGGAGAGGGATAAGGAGAGGGAGGGGATGGGGAAATGGAGAGGGATGAGGAAAGGAGGGAGGGGATTGGGAAAGGGGGAGGAATGGGCTAAGGGAGAGGGTGGGTGGAGGTTAGACGGATGGACAAAGGAGAGGGATGGGGAAAGGCTGAGGGATGAGCAAAGGGATAGGATTTGGCACAGGGAGAGGGTGAGGAAAGGGAGAGGGACGGGGAAAAGGAGAGGGATTGGGAAATGAAAAGTAATAGGCAAAAGGAGAGGGCAGAGGGAGGGGGTAGAAGGATGGGCAAATGGAGAGGGATGGGCAAAGGGAGAGGGACGGGAAAAGGGAGAGGGATGGGGAAAGATAGAGGGATGCGAAAAAGGAGAGGTATGTAGAAAGATGGAGGGATGTAGAAAGGTAGAGGGATAGAGAAAGATAGAGTGATGGGAAAAGATAGAGGTAATGGGAAAATGGAGAGGGATAGGAAAAGGGGGAGGGATGGGGAAAGATAGAGGGATGGAGAAAGGGAGAGGGGTGGGCAAAGTGAGAGGGATGGAAAAGGGAGAGGGTTGGCGAAAGGTATTGGTAAAAAGGAGGGGAGAAGGGTAAAAGGTGAGGGCTGCGGAAATTGGGAGTGGAGGGATGTGGAGAGTGGAAGGCGGTTATTATATAGTGAAAATAGACAAGGAATGTAAAAATTTAGCGTGGAGATTGGAGAGGGTTTTTTTTCTGTTCATCGTGAAGTTATCTCGCCAGTGTTATAGTTTTATTATTATTATTATTATTATTATTATTATTATTATTATTATTATTATTATTATTATTATTATTATCATCATCATTATTATAACTATTATTATTCGGTTCTGCCTATTCACATCATTATCGGTCAATAAAATCCGGAGTCATTTTGATGTAAATACCTTGAGTATGTAGTGTCTTAAATCGCATGTTTACAAACGTTTTAACATAAACGTGAATCGATACAAAGGTGGTCTATGGACATGCGCAGTGGATGAAATTAATTTACTTCCTTGTTAGTTTAAAAGATCAACAGAATAAAGGTAAATATTATT
Organism: Mya arenaria; assembly: GCF_026914265.1. NCBI lineage: Eukaryota > Metazoa > Mollusca > Bivalvia > Myida > Myidae > Mya > Mya arenaria. The sequence goes on from NC_069129.1 coordinate 48,007,563, forward strand.
TGTATTTCTTTATTAAGAATTGTTTGACCGACATTTAAAGCGAGATTGTGTGGGGAAAATAATAAAAAAGCACATTTGAACGATCTCTTATGCTGTTCTAAATTAGAACATCGATCACTACTTTCGTTTTGAAAATGATTCGTATAGACAAGGAATTTTATCTTTGTTTAAGGGCAGTGTTTTACTTGATCGTACTGAATCTGTGCAGGGGCGGTTCCAGGAATCAACGTTAGAGGGGGCGTAGCTTAGGGGCGCAACCTTTTGACATGTACCCCTCCCTCTGAACCGAAAGTGTATGGCATAAACTGTTTGCATATGGATTGGGGGTTAAGCAATCAAGAAAAATTAACAATTTGTAGTTGGAAATGATGCATTATGGGCGTATTTTATTTATTTTTTTCTCCTAAATTGACATAAAAAGTAAACTGCGCCCCCCTCTAAATCCGCTAGTGCTGTGTGTTTTCATTTGAATGAAACAGTAAGCTTATAAAAGTGATTCATATAGTTTGTTTACATAGATGGAGGTACCCGGGAAGAAGCGTGACCCTGACCTTGACAAGGGTTCCACTGACGCCACGGTCTACTGCCAGCCGTGTGGAGAAGGGGGTAAACGCGCTGTGGCCCAGGGCTTCTGTCAGACATGCGAGGAGTACATGTGCGCTCCCTGTGTCGAGTACCATAAGAGATTGAAGATGTCTAGGAACCACATTTTGCTGTCCAAAGATAGGATGCCCTCCTTCTACCCGACAACGAAGAAATCAGCTATCGCCGAAACGGATTATTGTAACCACCACCCGAAGGAGATGATCAAGTTTTATTGCCCGACCCACGGAGACCTTGGCTGTGGCGACTGTGTCGTACTTGACCATCGCAGCTGTAAAGTTGACTACATCGCTGATGTGGCTAAAGAATTTGTCATTGGAAATGAATTTAGAGAGCTGGAACCATCAATTAAACAAGCTGAAGATCTTTTATCAGGGCTTGTTAGTAACGTCAAGGAGATTTTTGGTGAAGTTGAAAACCAGTCTAAGGTTGAGATAGATAAACTGAGGAAGTTCCGTGCAGAAATAAACACATACCTGGACCGGCGCGAGAAGGAGTTGCTCGACAACATCGAGAAGGTCAAGACCGAGGATGAGAACGCGTTGACTGCACTTAAGACCGATTGTGAGTTGATGAAAACCCGACTTGAGGCCATAAAAACGGAACTGACTTCCGGTGACGTCTCGGTGAACCAGCGGTATGTTACGGCAAGGCGAGGTATGAAGGAGCTACGGGGAATTAATGACAATATGGAGAAGATGACTGATAGGATGAACGCCCGGAAGTACCAGTTTACTAAGGACGCGGACACGGAGCGGCTACTGGGATCGAAAATGGGCCTTGGAACACTTGACGTTGCGGGAGAGTTTCGAAAGAATAGTATGTTTAAAAATCACTTTACATGTTTAAGTATCACTTGACCCTAAAAAGGATAGCTTTGTAATTATTTGATTAAAATTCTAAGTAATATCTCAATAATTTGTCCTTATATTGAGTTCTTGTTCATAATGGCCAAAGCTACTACTTAAATTATGACACAAAAGTTTAACTTAAACTAAATGGAAACGTTTTAATACAAAATTACTGATCATCAATAAGTTTTTGCTGCAATCAATTCGGTAAACCCGCCTAGTTGCAAGTACACTGTAAACAAACAGAAATCGGCCTCGACACGAATGCCAACGCAGCCTGTTTTTCCCATTCGGTATTAATTGGAATTTATCATAAAATCCATAGTTATTGGGCTTACTGTACATAAGCGTATTTGTAGCAACATTTTTTACAGTGCCATTTAAATATATTTCAAGGTTTTCACAACACTCCGACCGTTTCCATCTAAAACAAAAAGAACTTTGATTTATATGTATTTTTCTGTTCGAAATACTATCTTTATTTTTAAAAAGGTGACTCTAAGTAATGGTAATGGCTATTTTTAGTGCTGTGTGTCTTAAATGCCCCACATTTGCACTCGGGGCAAACATATCAACGGGATGCACATTTGGCCTTGGGGTATGTTTTTGACGAGTTTATATGACAATTGGGAAAAGTAAATATTTTCAATAAAAAACAAAAGTTATAAATAATTTGCCAAAACATTTCGACAGATTTCTTTTTATATATCAATGCGTTACTTGTATTGGTTTATGTCGAATATTCGAATTAAGAAAAAATAGAAACACAAGCTGGGACATAAGGCAAATTTGCCTCCGAAAGAAAACAAATGCATGTTTGCGCTTATGTGCACTTATTCATCCCTGGGGTAAATCTTGTCACAATAATTGGGCTAAAATATCAAACTGACAGAAAAGACGTGTTAATAATGTGTTCGTAAGATATACGGGGAAAATTGTACAGTGAATTTGTTTGCAGGCGTACTTAAGACGGGAACATTAAAATGATTATAACACAACTTGTAAAATATAGCTTTTGGTGCTCACCCGGTGAATTTTATTGTATATTACACTAAAACAAAAAACACCTCTTTATCATTTATATTTATTACCGGGTGTCCGTGTCTTGTTTGTTTAATCTAAATTTTCTCATTGAAGAAAAAACACTTAAAATTGAAGCTGCACCTTTTTAAAAAATGTTTAAACCATTGTCTCATTTAAGTTTATCAGACGAAAGTGAAATTTTTTTAATCTAGTCCATTATTGTGTTCAGTTCCAGTTCCTGACCTCTCTACTGTGACATGGAAGAATGAAGCAGACATCAATGTCAGAACGCCACAAGACCAGGGAACCTGCGTTATTACCGCCCTCACCCTGCTGTCTCCGGGTCTCTTCCTTCTGACTGACCACGATAACAGCTGTGCCAAACTGGTGGACGCCACCACCCGAACCGTCACGTCCCGACTCGAACTGCCAGGCGTGCCCTGGGACGTGTGTGCGCTTCCTGGTGACCAGGCCGCTGTCACTCTCCCGGTTAAGTCCATGATAGAACTGCTGTCTACGAAAGAAGGGCAGTTGTCGCGTGGAAAGGAAATTAAAGTATCATCTGGGTGTCATGGTATTGCATACAACAACAATAGACTATACGTGTCTTACATATCTAACCCGCATATTGAAGTGATGACATTGGATGGTCATATTATCAGTACATTTCAAACAGTTGATGGAAGACAACCTTTTAAACTCCCATACTATCTGACTGTGTCAGCTTCAACACCACCGACCCTGTACGTGTCTGACAGCACTGCCCAAACCGTCCTCCAGCTGTCTCTAGACGGGAAGTTGCTACGAGAGTACAGTGACAAGAAGCTCAAATATCCCAAGTCCGTGATGGCGGTAGGTCCGGGTCAGCTGCTCGTGTGTGGGAATCGCAGTGACAACGTGATGCTGCTGACGGAGAGGGACGGCAAGATGAAGGAAATACTGGGACGGAAGGACGGACTGACATATCCCTACTCTGTGTCCTTCTGTCCCCACACACGTACACTAGTTGTCGGGATGAACGGAAATGACTCATTGAAGGTGTTTAGTGCAAACTGACAGTGTTTCTTCCTTAGTCGTGATCGTTATTTTTAGGAAGAAATTACCATGCATTAAATAACCTTTAAACAACTGAAAAGTAAATGCAAAAACATTTATTTTACAATTTCAGCTTGCGCTTTTGATTTGTTTTTTTTGTAACCTTGTGTTATCAAACTGAATAACCATTTATATTAAATGACATGTACAATATATCGAATAAATATTAAGTGTATTTTGCAGTTATGTTTAGCAAGAAAGAGAAAAACAAATTAGTGTAAATATTGTAGTAGTATCATTACCTTTTTTCAAGTAACTATAAAGGATGTTTTCAATGGAAATTTCCAAGTGTAATTCCAGCTTCCATTTGAAATGTAAAAGTGATAAAAAGATTTTATACCTTCAAATTTAAGGTATCTGATAAAATGTATTTACATATTTTGAGTATTTACGTATCTTGAGACGCAAAAGTGGTATTGCCTTTTTATTAAAATTGTATGTAATATTTCTTCATTTAACCATGTCCTGAAAATAACCAAAGATTTCACTTAAACATTTTAAATAAAAAAAATTATAAACAAATCTTGAAGTGTCGGTTGAGAAATCCTGTAAATAAATGTTAGCTGATTGGGCTCTGTATTTTTGTTAAAGAATCACTCTGTGTTCTTAATGTTTCGATCATTTGATCTTAATAAACGTATATTATTTATATTAAGCAATAATCAATAAAGAAAGGCAATGGCCTGTCGCAAATATGAATTCATTTCTGTTAGGGCCATCATTTAAATCTGTCAGATAAGTGGTAAAAAATCCACAGTGGTTAATTTCATAAGAGCTTCATTATGGCAGGTGTCAATGGGATATTCCGAGAATAGCTAGAAGGGTCGCAGAATGACTCATATACATACATTATTTTCACCGCCCCGATAGCTCAGTGGTGGAGTATTCTCTTCGGGTGCGGAAATTCGGGGGTTCACACACCGTACGGCGTCAAACAGGAAGACGTTAAAACATGTTATCAGAAACCCCCTTGCCAAGCGCTCGGCATTGAGAAATTGGGAAACGGGTACTGGTTCAACCCTGGGAAGATGACCCCGTGTTTCGAAGGGGTCTCTGCGCAACTGGCTAAGGCTCAAACAAGAAACTCATGTACCTCAAATTGTTTCTTCAAGTCTTCTTATGTCTGGATTGACTGCGAACTGCTGTCACTTCCATCTCATGTCACTTATGAGATTTGAGAAACATTTCCAGTCGTGATGGCGTCACGACGGGGTTGAGCCAGAATTCAGCCGATAGGCGCAGGAATATCTTGATAATCTAACAAACAAGGATCAGTAAGTTTGGGGCATTATCTGCAAAGTGGTTCTGATCGTCTGCTTTGCTCTCGTTTGGGGAAACTGAAACACCGGGTAATAAATAACTATTACCAACATAAACGCCGCTGTTTTTATTAAATGAGTTTCCATGAGTTATATATATTTTAATATTGTCAAATCAATTGTAAAAACACGGAATGCATACCAACGACAATGCATGGTGCAATGAAAAAAAAACACTAGGTGAAATCTTCAAATCCATTATATTTTAATTACAGTCGAACCCCGTTAGCTCGAACTCGTTTAGCTCGAATAACTCGTTGGCTCGATCTGGATGCTTAGGACCCATTTCTTTATACTCAGGAAAAGATTCCCGCTTGGCTCGATTTTTCTGAGGCTCGATGTATTTTCGCCGGTCCCTTGGAGTTCGAGCCAACGGAATCGATTGTATTGCGGATTTTGAGTTGTGCAGGCTCTTAAACGTACCTCTCCGACCTGACTATATCCATCTCATTTTTCCAGCAGCAATTACATTGCTTTGGAAACAAACAAGGCTACTCATCCCTCTGTCCTGGCTCTTTCTCTCTGATTTGCCTGGCAATCATAACATTGCTTTGAAAAGAAACAAGGCGACTAATCAATCCGTCCTGGCTCTATCCATCTAATTTGCCTGGCACCCATTTGATTGCTTTGGAAACAAACAAGGCGACTCATCCCTCCGTCCTGGCTCTATCCATTGCATTACATTAGTAACAAACAAAGCAACTCATGCCAAGTAATCCTATCCAATTTTCGATTAAGAAGGAAACCCCTGTATGCCAGCATATACCTGGATTTTAACAGCATAATTATGCATTATGTTCCATTCAGTGGTTTTGTGCTAAGGTTTAAAGGGCTGACTTGGTTTTTCATGTAATTTTTATCAACAGCTAATTCATTTCATTTAATGGCCATTACGACCAGCATGAAATTCAGGGGAGCAATGATTTTGGTCATTTTTCGGAAAAATCTTTCTATAGTGCATGTTTCTTAGGTTTAACGCTTCATCTCATTTTGTTTATTACGACACTTGTCAAAAATAAAACAAAAATTCAATAATAGTTTATTATTAAGTATTGACATGATTTTCTTTACTATAAAAAATATAATTATTAATTAACTAAGCTAAGCATTACATCTTTAATATTGTTTATGAACAATCTCCTTGATAACAATATTTAACTATCTAAACCATACTCTTGAATTGTGTTTAAAGATTGAAAACATCAAGCACAAATGTACTAACTATATTTCTTAGTTCCCCAACAGCTAAATATTTTCCTCACGCCGGCCAAATCCTAATAGCCTCTTGTAGAACAATACTGTAATCAAGTCGTTTAATTTAACAACTTGATTATGGTATTGTTCTATAAGAGGCTATTAGGATTTGGCCGGTGTGAGGATGTATTTTGACCCAAATAGAATCACGAACCCCAGTCAAACTTATCGACTACCGGCTCAAAATGTTATGACTCATGTATATTTAATAAAATGATACCGGGGAGTCGTTTAAATGTGGATGTCGAAAATCTCCTTAAAGGGGCTGTACTCCGTATGATAAAATATCGAAAAAAAAATGTCGAAAACTGACATAAACTTGGCATCGATGTGTACAATGCATTGAAACTTACTAACTGAAGTACCACATAGTTTACAATTTATTTAAGTTGAGCAGTTATTTTGTATTTTCCTTTAAAAAGATTACTGGGTATGTCTACCAGGTAGAATTCATTTCTTATGCGTGATTGGCTAGTCGGTGTTATCACGTGATATTACCGAGGTACGTGTATAGCTTAATTATGTAATTAACAGAGTAGGCCGTCGTAGCTCAGTGGATACGACGCTGGACTGAAATTTTGGCGACACGGGTTTGAACCCGGTCTCCGACACAATTTTTTTTTTACATTTTGGTACTTTTTTTCACAATTATGATATCACAGCGTAACACATTCCATTAGATAATTGTCCTGAGATTCGTTACAGAAAAAAACTTTTTTTGGTGCGAATCTGGTGTACAGTCCCTTTAAGGGTTCATTGTACTTTGCGTTCATTATAAATAGATAAATGAAGGGCCTTCGCATTGATTCAAAAAGCTTAGTTCCTTCATTCACAGCAACATATAGTTGATTAACGCGAGATTAGCAGCATCAGTAGTAGTTATATGATAGTTAGTAGAAGGGATAGTAGTAGCTGTTGTTGTAGAAGTGGCAACACGGCATCTCTCCGCCCTGGCTCTATCCCTCTAATTTGCCTGGCAAACATGACCTTACATTGGAAACACACAAGGCGACCATTCTTTTCGTCCTGGCTCTATCCGTCTGATTTGCCCAACAACCATTATGTGCATTGCTTTGGAAACTGGCATACAATGCGACTCATCTCCGTCCTTGTCATATATCCCTCGCATTTCCCCAGCAACCAGTACATTGCTTTGAAAACAAACAAGGCGGCTCACCCCTCCGCCCAGGCTCTATCCCTCGCATTTGCCCACAGCATTCATTGCCAGCAAGCATTACATTACATTGGTAACGCACAAGGCGACCATTCTCTCCGTCCTGGCTCTATCCCTCACATTTGCCCAGCAACAATTGCATTGCTTTGGGAATAAATTAGGCAACTAATCCTTCCATCCTTGCCAAATCTTTCGCATTTTGTCCAGCAACCATTACATTGCTTTTGAGACAAACAAAGAATTCGAGTGTCCGAGACTGTATTAAAGCGGTATACCGGTACATGAAGAAGTTGGTTGTTTAACTCGGCATAACAATTAGTGTGGTTTGACCTTTTTCGTGCATAAAATTTCATCTATAATTTTTGCAATTCAAGATGCAAACGTTGAAAAGATTCCGGTGGTGGTGGTGAAGGGAAGACGTGAAAATATCGGTGGAAGAAATCTGATTTTAAAAGGAGTGGTATCGTTAACCTGAACTGTTTTATTGTGATAAACTTTTAAACTAATCTTTTATTTAGCAACTGGTGTACTGGAAATGGCATAATTTCTATTGAGGAACAGGAAAAACTGAATACAGCGTAACGTGGGCGCCCACGAATTTCCATGGCGGTGGCGCCATCTTGGAAATAAGTTTTCTTCACTGAAATTAAATACAAGATAAGTTGATTATAGTCGGTTAGCGGAGCCTAAACAATTGTGTATGCGCCGGGTATTGAGTATCTGAGTATAGAAACCCACAATTTATGAATATTGTCAAGACAAAAACTGTAGAAACAACGAAATTTTCAGACTGTTCCTAGAACTGAACTATTATATTGTGCTTAACTTTTTAGACAATTTACCTAGCAACCGCTGTATGTTATTTTCACATTCCCATGTTAATGAGGTGCAGATAGAGTGAAGACAGTACCGAGAGTATCCCACGAAATATCGTGGCGGAGACGCCATCTTGGAAAATAAATTTCACCAACTAAGCCACTTGATTTATCTATAGCAGATTGGAACTCTTATCAAATACAGCTTCTATTACTCTGTATTTCTTATACCTGCTTTTAATTACCTTTATTTATTCATGTTTTAATATGGATACTTACTAGATCTTACATGAGTGTTTTAAAGTGATATCTTTTACATAACATTTTAATGAACATTTTATGAACATTTTCCTGTGTATTCCACAAACCCAAATATTATAATGGCTCTAACTAGACAGAGCAGTTCGCAACTTTTAAGCAAGCTAAATCAGTCTCATAAGAATGTAGATACTGAAGTATACACAACAATTGGAGGTACCAACTACGATCTCAATGTAGATAAAGCATTACTGAAAAAACTTCACGCTGCAAAGAGAACCGATAATGTAAAAATCGAACACACAAATGGGGGGATTGTCATGACTGCTGACACTGCAACATTCGAACTTTTGAAAGCTGCTACGCTTGTGTATTACAGAAAGAAAGATTCAAGCGAAGTGACAATCGAACAATCTACTGACAGAGGAGGAAATAATATAGTTCAATTCACCATACGTGTAAATAACAAATATACCCTGAACATTTACAACACAACCAGTAGAATTTTAGTAAACGGAAAACAGCAAAATATATTTATCAATGAAGATCTCGATCAAATCTATGAAGTATGTTGTAGTGCAAAAATAGATGGGCAAAGAATTAATACAGACAAACTAAACCAGATATTCATAGAAGAGATTCAAAAAATGCAGAATGTGAAAATTCAAGAAAATAGCGACAATAGCCGACCGAAAGGTGTAAAACCAAATGCAAAAAACAATGAAGACATCTCATGTATCAAATGTCAAAAAAACTGTCTAACAAGAAGTGTGTTATGTTCGACATCTGAGCATTGGATCCATTACAGATGCGCAGGACTAACAGAACCGGACATTAGAAAAATTGAATCGGACTCTAACTGCAACTTCCAGTGTGGGCTCTGTACCCAGGTAGCTTCAATTATCCGTCCAACCAAAAACAAGAACCCTAAGTCCAAAAAAATCAATATTCCACAAAAAAAGGTTGAATCAAAATCAATAGTACAAAATCTACTAAGTGAAGGAACAACAAAAGATACAGTCATTTGCTTAGTTTGTGATAAGGAAGTAATAGATGAAGAAGATGTGTGTGATGTGTGCAACGAGATTTACCATGAGAGATGCCTTGCCGACATTGAACACTCAGCTATATGCCCTGCATGCCTAGGACTTGGAGAGCAAGCAGCCATTACTAGTCAAAACCCAACTATAGACCTCGTCTTAGACACACAGTGTCAAACATTGATGAAATCCAAAGATACACAAACTGAGGTGACTATGAAGAATCCTGAAGAAAATGGACAACAACTGAGACAGAAAGAAGTAAATCTTAAGAAACTTGAAAACCAGTTAAAAATTAGAGAAAAAGAAATTAACGAAAAGAATGGACATACAGCAAAATTAGAAAAATACATACAAAAATTAGAATCACAAAACGAAGAACTGAACAGAACCCTTAAAACGTATGAGAAAAGAATAGACATGCTAGAAACAAAAGTAAATAGCAACTCAACACAAAGCTTGCCTACAAACAAAAAAGACAATATTGATCACCATTCAGATGATAGCAAGTTACTTCAATCCATACATGACAGAGTTACATCATTCATACTGAAGCAAGTTGATAAGCAGCTAGAGATCTTAGACCAAAAAACACCGGAAACCTGTATCCCTAGTCCTGACTGTGAAATTACGAAAGTGACCATAGCGACGGAAAAAACAAGGTAGTAACAGCTCCACGGAAAAATACAAGAATGTACAAAATATTGACAACGTCCCTGAAAATGAACTTACACAAGGAGCCCGAGGATGTGACGATACTCAAGTTATTCAACACCCTACTTTAGGAGATGTTACAGTACAAAAAAACAAGCTTCATCTAGCCCTAGCTGGTCCAAGTATTTTCTACAAAAACCACAGTAAAAGGCAGCAATTACCTACCAGAAGAACAGACAAACCCTGGCATAGTAGAGCCAGTAACCAAACCCGGCCGGAAAAAGAGATAATTACTAATTTACCAGAAAACCAGACTGAGAGAACCACCCTAACCCAAAACGCTACCAATGACGAGCAATGCAGTCCAAGAACAACTGTCCAATCACCAAAAGACAAAGGTAAAGAGCCTATAGACGAGCAAAGTGGATCCCCAAACAGTACACAAAGGACCCCTGATGACTCCTCTTTTTTAGACGAAGAAAGGACCCTGTCACCGGGAACACGTCTACATCGATAGAGACTTTAAATATTTGCTCATTCAATTGCAAAAATGTAAAAACAAACACCGAAGCGATATGTCAGATAATGAAAAGTAATCAAATCCTACTGCTACAAGAAACCTGGTTATTCGAAAATAATATTAAACTGCTAGGAGAAATTGATAAAAACTTTAATTACATCGGAAAAGGAGCTGATACTGATGACCCTATTTTACCCTATCAATTACCAAGAGGTTATGGAGGCGTAGCTGTTATATGGGACAAATCCATTGACCATCTATTAAACACCATTAAAGACGGAAACGAACGAATACAGTGTATTGAATTCAAATCGTTATCTCATAATATCTTGATAGTATCTGTTTATATGCCTTCTCGAGGTTCAAAGAAATCAGACTTAGAATATGCAGAAACACTTGAGTATCTCTATGATATCTGTGAAAAATATAAATCCACACATGAAATATTAATAGGTGGTGACATGAACGTTGATCTATCGAAAAATGAATGTAAATCGGACAAAAGAACTCTACTGATCAAATCATTTATTGAACAATATTCTTTGTGCTTTGATGTTAGTGGTAAAACCTATGTATTGTCAACCGGTGTAGAATGTTCGGAGATTGATTACTTTCTAAAACCTATCGCAAACAATAACTATAGTATCAAAATAGTCCTGAGTGATATACCAGAAAACCTATCGGATCATTACCCTATTAGCATGTCACTGAAATGTTCATTCAAGAAACAGTGTACCAAACAAGTGACTACTTTATATAAAAGGAGAATAAACTGGGAAAAGATTGACAAGGAAACATATCAGAATCTGATCAATGAAAAAATACAACACCTAAGAGTCACAGAAACAGCCGACATCTCTTCGATAACTGAGAACACCAAACAGATAATTCAAATTATTAATGACTCTATGCAAACTTTTTCTAGGAAACCACGCAGTATGAAGGCGAAACCAAAATTAAGAGTATGGAACCATGACATAGCAAATTCTCTGAATGCACTTAGATGTTCATACAAAGAATGGAAAGATGCTGGAAAACCAACTGAAAATGGAAATCTATCACACACAACAATGAAAGTAAAAAAGAAAGAATTTCGTAGTAAATGTAGAATAGAGCATGCCAGACGCAAAGATTATGAACGTGAAAAAATAATGGATACAAAGATTAATGATAAGAAACTCTTCTATAAACTGGTCAACTCTCAGAAGAGAAAACATAATGTACTAGAAAAATTAAATGTGAATGGAAAAGAGCTTGAAAGTCAAGAGAATATCATCTCTGGTTTCCACGAACACTTTAGTGCACTAGCAGATTTAACAAATTCTGATGAATATGACAGTGATTATCATCAACAAGTTATTAATGAAGTTTCACTGATGGATGACATAGTTCTTGATACAGAGGTAGAGCCTGTAACTGAACCAGAATTAGATGAAGCTATTAACTCAATTAACACAGGGAAAGCTGATGATATTTTTGGAATGACAATTGAAAATATAAAATATGGCGGTCCTCTGTTAAGAGAGAAAATATTAGAAATTATGAATAGAATATTTCAAACTGGCCAAATCCCGGACCTTCTTAAAGTTGGAATTCTCACTCCTGTATTCAAAAACAAAGGAAAGTGTCAAGACGTTACAAACTACCGTGGAATAACAGTCTTGCCAGTCATTTAGAAAATTATTGAATCTGTGATAAAACATAGAATCAATGATACCATAATAGACAAGCAAAACCCATACCAAAGAGGATTTACAAAGAACACATCTCCACTTCATGCTTCATTAGTATTAGAAGAAATAATTAGAGAATGTAAGGACAACAAAGAAAACGTAGACATAATATTGTTGGATGCCAAATCAGCATTTGATGTAGTTGACCATAAACACTTACTCAGAAGAATCTATCATATGGGAATTCAAGATATGCATTGGACTTTACTTAAGAATATTCATGAAAATACAGCAAGTATAGTGCAGTGGCAAGGCAATAGATCTGAACAATTTCCTGTACTACAAGGGGTGAGACAAGGTGGAGTACTCAGTGCTGATTTATATAAAATTTATGTGAACCCTTTACTGAACAGACTACAAGACAAGGAGATTGGTTGTAAAATTGGAACAACAAGATGCAATGCCACAGCCTGTGCGGACGATATTACATTGAACTCTACAGTGAAGAAAGAAACTCAAATCCTGATTGACATAGCTGAAAACTTTGCAAAGCAAGAAAGATACCATCTTCAACCCAAAAAAACAGAACATTTACATATTACACCAACTACAAAGAGTGCTAGTAATGTTGAAAATGGAACCTATACAATTAATGAAAATGTGATAAAAACTGTTGACTCTACAACCCATCTTGGAATTAAACGTACATCTACAAAAGCCCAGTCTACGGAATGTAATACTGACAATAACATAACAAAGGCCAGAAAAACACTGTATAAACTATTCTCAGATGAGTTGCATGGTTATCAAAGAACTGACCCTCAAACCCGTTTACATCTATTCAACCTTTATGTACTACCAATACTGACTTATGGATTAGAAGTTATTCTACCAGGGAAATGTGCAAAAATGGAAAAATTAGAAGTGTTTCAGAAAAAAAGTATAAAACAACTACTATCCTTGCCAAACAACACAGCGGATGCAGCGATATATATTATATCTGGAGTCCTACCTGTAGAAGCTCAAATACATAAAAAAGCATTAACATTACTAAACAACATCTGCCTACAAGATGACAACTCTATAGAAAAAACTCTCGCTCAAAGACAGACAATTGTGAAAGACGGAAAAAGCAATAGTTGGTTCATTGAAATCAGGAGACTACTGTGGTTTTATGATCTTGATGACATTACTTCAGTAATATCCAACCCATTTAAACGTGTCGTATGGAAAAACAAAGTAAAAATGTAGTTAACTACAAGTGGAAAGAACAAATCCTAACAACTGCAGTACATTACAAAAGTCTACAACACATGAACTTTCAATTCTATCAACCTGGACATACACATCCTATACTAAGAATAAAAACCAAATCAACAAGAGACATTACCCGCATACCAGTGAAACTAAAACTACTTGTGGGAACATATATCCTTCAAAGTACGAAAGCAAACTTCAACCAAAATTCTGTGAATCCCACATGTCAACTATGTAATGAATCTAGTGAGACGCTGGAACACTTTATATTAGAATGTATCAACCTACAAACAGTTAGAAAGCCCATAATCAATGACATTATAATAGAATTTAATAAGTGTGCAAAGAAAGATGGTCAGTGGCAGACCTTGAACCAAATCGAGAGAGTAAGATACTTAATTGACTGCTCCCACCTACTAACTAGACCTACTGAAGATGACATACAGAGATTAGCAGACCTAGAGTACCAAATCAGAAGACTTCTATACTGTCTTCATACTGAGAGATACAGACAATACGCGGCCTTAGGCGGTGTTAATGGCTCTGCTAACCGACTGTACACTATTACATAGGTAGTGTTGTGACGTGTACAGTGCGGGTGTACATATACCAGTGATATGTAAATAATTGGTTTAAACATTGGTGACGGTGATAAACCATACGTGGTAAAACACGGTTCTCCAACGTTGGAGGAAAGATACAGAATACAGAATACAGAATACAGAATACAGATGGCGGCGCCCTTGCGACAAACTGGAAACACTTTTAAAAATAGTGTTTTATTACTGCTTAATCGTGGTCAGGGGGTATTCTTCATTAGAAACAAGAGCATTGAAGTGTCTCCTATGATGAAGAAAATAATGAACAAAGGAAATAGGTAATTGACGAGGAATTACAATCCTAATGTTTTTTGTCCGAATACATGTGTAGTTGAGAAGAATTATGGTCTTTTCCTAAACTGTCTGTTTCGTAAACTCTCAATCTTGAAGGTCCTTTCCTAGGCCATATAAGCGCCCATTAACTGGGGCGTGTGTTTTTTAAAATCTATCACTGTAGCCACAATAATGCGTGTAAAGGGAACTTTTATAAAACATTTGGATGTTTATTTTACTCTCACAACGTCACAAGTAGACTGATTCATACCAATGTATAATATATTCTTCGACTGTAACTCCACAATATCACTTAATTGTTAAATCAAAACACAAAGGTTATACATGAATTATTTTTCGCCAATACTTTTATCTTGTGTTTTATGAAACACTTATTCAGATCGACTTCTATCTACAAAGCATTGCCATTTTGTAACTATCCAGTAGGTGCGTGTTATCTTGCCGCTCAATATACTTAGCCCTTGGATCTGTCATTCTTGACTTGGAAAACAACAAGTGGAATATGGAAACTGAGAGTTGCCAAAACAAAAATCGTCAAAGACTCTGAAGCGGCTGTTTATATGGACTAGTGTCTCTTAAAAATTGTATTGCTTTTAGATTAATTTCCCCGGGGCACTTGTATTTCCTTATGTGAGCATGAGCGAGGAATAGGTCAGCTATGATCACACTCCCAGGACACTTGCATTATCTTGAATTATTAGTGTGTGCCCAATAATGGTTAGTAGCAGCTTATTGATGTGTTTTCGGCAGTTTACAATTTAGAGAATCTGTATTTGAATTAAATTAATAATTATCATCACAATATGTGTTTTCAATATAAATTTGCTCTTTTTAATTTAAAAAGAGAGCATACAAACTGTAGCAAGATACAAAACAACTGCATTCTTCCTACTCCCCTGTATAAATAATTCAGATTTGCAAAAATGGTTTGTTCAAATATATAACTTTTCTTTCATTGAAAAATAGCCCTCTTTAGCTATATAAGATCAGTTTATCTACACTACCAACCATGCAGTTTTTTCACATTTCTCCCGTGATTTTTCCTTACTGCAAATTTTATCTTTTAAATCTAAGTACAGTAGAAACTCAATAAACCGGACAAGGTCCAGACTGGGCAAAATTTCCGGTTTAGTGAGGATTCCGGTTTAGTGAGGATTTGTTGAGATTCATTTTGTTCTCTAGGGACAGTTCAATTCTTCGACGTTTAGACGGAGGTTGAGACATGAATAAAGCACATGCAAAAGTGATAAACATAATTAAACATTTCTGCAAGTCTTAAAATAAAACACCTCGTGAAAATGACCACTTCATCACCAATCAAAGTTCTTAATTTGCGTAACAAACAAACAAATTATGCGATTATCTGTAATTTAATGCTTGTAAAATTGTAATTTAATGCTTGTAAAATATGTTTGATAGTTTAATTAACGCACCGCTTTAATTTGATTCAGTCATAGAAGTCTTTTAATCCACAGCGCAATCATCATTATCGATTATCACAGATGCAATATTTAACGACGCACCGGCTGTCAAAACAAAGTGACATGCAATTCGCGAATTCCTAATACACAAAATCTATTTGACATGTTGGAACAAATATATGTCTGGTTTTGTGAGGTAAAATAACGTCGACAACTAACAAATTTTCTCGATTTTTTGTCCGGTATCCGGAATTCTGGGGTTCCGGTTATGTAGGGATGTTTTACATTGAAAATAGAAGGGGAAAACAGAGACTCTGAAAAAAGTCCGGTATCCCGAGGATTCCGGTTTTGTGGAGTTCCGGTTTAGTGAGTTTCTACTGTATAATGCCCACCGCGTTCTTTTCTATAATTTCCCCACATTCTACCGCATTGAGTCACTGCGATACGCTGCATTGCATAGTGTTAATTTACGGTAATTAAGGTAGCTTCAGGGTAAGGTTACCCACGCAATTGAGTGAGATTCATTCTGCATTCGTGGTTCAATTAACATGTACAAATTTCTATTTGTACTACCTTTATCTGTTAAAATACCTGCGTAGTGGTAAGCAGCATCGAGGCGACATGCCACATGCATGTTTTTTGGAAGACGCATGCTGTAGCAGCAGATGAACGCTGTGATGACGCGCACCACGGCCTTGGCTACCGCGGAATATTTTTCTGTGATTCTTCGCAATGATGCTAACTCTCCCACTGTGTCTAAACGTTTGTAGCTAAAAATGCGTGGTTGGTAGTGTAAAATTTCTTGACAGAAAATGGTAACCAGTCTGTTCTAAATTACCATGGTATGTATTGGGGGCAAGGCAAAATTTATAGAATTATTACACTGTTTTTAACATGTATATATATATTTCTGAAAAAACAACAGACATTTGATTGTTAGTCTTCTGTTTTGCTCTAATAATGACAGTCTGATGTTTTATTTTCTATTCATATAATTGTCCTTATTGCTCATTTTTACTATGCAAATAAATAAGTACTTTTGAAACCATTTTCTTTATATTTCATACCAAGTGGTCATAACCAGTAATACGATTGCTTATCTGGCAGAACTTCATGCTACTGAGAAAATGGCCCTCTTAAATACAAACTACATTGTAGGGTGATACATAATAATAAATAGTTCTTAGATGCCGACCATTAAAATGTATTAAAACACACTGATATATGGCTATTGTACATTCCAGGAAAAAGACTGTAGCCTGGTCAGTGCCTTTCAATCCTGAGGTATGACAAGATTCATTAAATTTGACATTAGGGCCTAAAACATATAAGCTCACAGAGGTTTTATTACCGACTACCCTGGTATTGTTTTTTGTTATATATTTCTTAAAACTCTTTATTAAAGTGTATAGGAGCATAGCTATGAAGGTTTTGATGTTGTGTGGATGGTACAAGTTCAACACCCTTATAAAAATGCTTATGCTTGATGACAAAAACAAATACTAGTATTCCATAAGAGATTTGAATTTAAAAATATTTTTTGAATTTAATAAATTATGTTACTTTACTGTAGTCTTGGGCGATTTCTTTTCTTTAACCTTGGTGGCCGGTTTGATATATGTGTGGAGATTTTGTGTGTTAAACATGAATGCTTATATGCTTCTATAGTATATCTTGTATTGATCTTTTGTTTCTATTTTTAGGCCCAGGGAACAACTGTCAAATCCGGTGCTAAGAGCAAGGTACGATACTCAGACGGGGTGATACGTCGAACCAACTGGGTGGGCAATGTGCTTGAAGATACCATCCTGCAGATATTCGCCAACGGGGAGATGGATGTATTTGTAAACGTAATCAAGGTGAAATGGTTATTGACACATGATTGTTATGACACATGTATAGTTTCATCGCATTCTGCACCCAGGGTTTCCCTCACACAGTATGCACATGTTTTGGACTCAATGTGCAAGCTAGGGATGCCCATTTTAAACTAACCATGCATCCCTAGGACCCCCAAAATTAATAAAACTTCCATTGATTGGAAGTGATGCATAAGGACCCAATATGATTTCCACAGACCCTACATTTATCAAGTATGACAATAACATTTAAGTTATCCCCAACTCAGTACTCACTTCTTCAAATTCTGTTTATACTAACCTATTTACTTGTGAAAAATGTACATGTCAAAACAATTATAGGCTTCACTAAAGCAAGGTTACAGCATTAAGAATATGAACAAAGTGTTCCGATATTATGTTTATTGTACATATTATTTAAGCTATGTTATGAAGAGACATTCTCATTCATCAGAGGTTTGATTATGATAAATCATCATCACTCTGGTGAACGAGAATGTAAAGAGATTATATATGTGATGGCATGACACATTTAGCTGAAAACTAAGGGTAAACAAAATAGAGTGCTCAGCTCAAGAGGGATGTAACTTAATATAAAAGTTTAGTTTGTTTTGCACTATTATATTACATTAGCGCTTGAACTAGAGATGAGACTACTAGCCCTATTGGCTTCTATGTTGTCCGATTACTGCACTCCCTTCTCATTTAGGCAACCCTGGTTCAATTCCCAGCGTAGGAGCATGTGAGTTTGGTATGCGGTCATCAAGCCAGACAATTGGGTTTCCTCCAGGCACTTTGGTTTTCCCCCGCAACACAAAACCACACTCTAAGACTACATTGTGCCAACAAGAGTGATTAATATAATGTTGTATTAACTTGTTTCACCAACTTTGTTTAAAGTATGGAAGTATAAACAAAAAACTGGCTTCTTAGCTAGTATTGAACTCTCTCTCTATATATATATTGGCTTTGCAGGTTGAAGTTGTTCCAAGCTACTCTGCACTGAAGGTTTGGTGGGAGGCGAGCGGAGTGCAGGAAAAAGACAAACAAACTCAACAGCTCCTTGAAACACAGGCTGGCAAACTCAGGTGAGCATTGCTCCCAACATCAAGCCCGGGACTTTGTTAAACATCTAAATCAACCCTCGCACATTCAAATGAAGTATCTTGAAAGAATATATGATTGGTAAATGTATTGTACGTTATTCTTCAATGACAGTTACCGCAAATTACCCGTATTTTATCAGTGTATGTATACCATGTGACAAATTACGTCATACATGCTACGTCAGAAGGCAATATTTGGCTTAAAATATAGACTTAAAACTAAGATAACTTTTCTTTTACTTCACCATTTAAAACGAAACAGGGCAGTCTATGCTGCATAAAGAGCCTCACCTTCGTTTTATTACCGGAGTTTGATAAGGTGATTATTTTCATCAAACACTTCGACAAACCTGTTTCACAAAATAATGTTTTGACAGTGCTCCTTCAGACGGCCGTTTTGTGAAAAGGGCTTTTAAGTGTTTTTAGAAACTAGACTCTCAATCAAACTCTGGTAAAAGACCAAAAGAAGGGCTCCGTAAGCAGCGTAGACTGCGTTGTTTCATTTAAAATTGTGAAGAAATCGTGGAGTTATCTTTGTTTAAAGTCTTCGTTCGAAGCAAAATGTTGCCTTCAGACATACCATTTATGACGTAATTTAATTAAATGCTTCCAGCAGATAATTTAATTGTTAATGAAATCGAAACCAATTCTCATCACTACCTTTATTGACAGATGAATCAGTATTAAAGATGTATTTTTATTGCAGGCACTTGTTACTTCAGTCTCAGGTGTGTGGGCAAGTGCCTCCGGTCGTGTTCATGAGGGATATCAGCGCAGCTCGCCAGAAGCAAATAGAGGAGCTACTTCATAACCTTGACACGGGGCCTCCAGATACGGAAACAGAGCTGGATGAGACAGAGCAAGACAAGCTTGAACAGCAGGAAGATTGGAAAAGGAAACAAGCATGGAAATCTACTGGGCATAGTAGTGATTTGGTGGTGAAACCAGGTGAAACTGATGTTGAAAGAATTGAGTTTAAGGACAAATTGTTTGATAATCATGAAGTTGATAGTAATATATGTGAAGGTGTATCATACAGTTTTGATGAAGAATTGAGTGTTGAAGAGAAAGGGGTGGAAGGAAATGATTTAGAAAGAGTAAGAACAAGTGACTTCAAGTTCAGACAAGATCTGTATGGATTACAGCATGATTCCCTTATGAAGAAAGTGCTAGATAGCAAGTTGGCAAAAAGGCCCCTTGCTGCAGTAGAGGAAAAAGAAACATTTAATATGGACAGACTGGTTTTCAAGCAAGATAAGAAAAGAGCCTATAAGCCTTTTAAAGTATCAAAAAGAAGATTAGAAAGATTAGAAAGGCAGACTTATGGATACAATAATTATGATGATTAGAAATGTAATTTTTGTTCTTTTTTATGTGTGGTACTTTACGAAAATGTTTAGCAATAAAGTTTCATGTATATAGTTTATTTATAGCAATCTGTTAAATGATTATGAGCAATTTTAGTAATGCGATGTTTAAGAGCAGCTAAGACTACTGTTGAAATTGGTATTAAAGCCATTTATATCCATTTCAAGTTATTTATTTACTAGTTTAAATGCAGTTGATGTCAATCAAAAAACAATCTTAACAAACACATATTAAGACTGAAATGGATAGCTTTCACTCCTGATTTCACAATACAAATGTAATCTCCTAAATATCATCATCCCTGGATTCGCTTTATGAAGCAATATTCAAATACTTGAATGTATTTTGAATGCTGCATGTGCAGATAGAAGTGCAGTATCAACTAACTTGATCAATTTGTTCAAATTTAATGGTTCAATAGGCCAGTTAGGTTCAGCATCTTTTTTAAGTCACATACCCTCAACAGCACAAACATAATTTGGAGTCTGCTTTTTACTCGACAGATTTCAAAACACAATATGCAAAATGTATTTTCAAGGATCCTATCAGACGCTCTCAGTACAAACTATTCTGTAAAAGATTCCAGTATTTGACCTTATGAAGGCTTTATTTTAATCATGTACACCAAATTATTAAGTAAGCTTTGCCTCGCAAGTTTGATTGAATTTCTCATTGTTTGAACCTCATCGCACTTGCTAAAAAGAAATGGAGAAATCCAGTTCTATTGTTAAAACATATCCAGCTGACATGTCAAGCCGACGTGCTGGTCACATGACCCAACCATGAACCTCCAAGTGCAAGGCCATTATTATGTGTTAAAGGTCAGATTGCTGTATTTTTCATGTCTGCTCCACGAAATTATAAGAGGCCATTTTGATTAAATATTGATTTCATAATAAGGATTGAATATCAATGATAATTAATGATGTTCAAATGACAGGATGTGCTGTATCAGTAGTTAATTAGTAGTATAACAAATCCAAATATATTATAACAAGAGGCCCACAAGGGCCTATGCTCTACTAAGACCTTGTTTTGTCATTTTCTATACATATGGTATACACTGTGTGTATACCAGGTGATAAATTGTGTCATAAATGCTGTGTTGGAAGGCAATATTTTGCTTCAAATGAAGACTAAACAAAGATAACTTTTCTATTTCTTCACCATATTAAGTGAAACATAGTGCAGTCTACGCCCCTAACAGAGCCCTGTCTGAGGTCTTTAACCAGGGTTTGATTGAGAGTGTAGTTTCTTTAAACACTTCAACAAACCTTCTCACAATACGATCGTCAGATGGAGCACTGTCAAAAAATTATTTCGGAAACAGGTTTGTCGAAGTGTTTGATGAAAATAATCATCAAATTTTGTTAATAAAACAAAGGCGCGGTCCTTTAAGCGACATAGACTGCCCTTTGTTTCATTTAAAATGGTGTAGTAAATTAAAAGTTATCTTTGATTTAAGTCTTGATCCTAAGCAAAATGCTGCCTTATGATGTAGCATTTATCACGTGGTATACACACACTGGTATATATTGGTAATAGGCAACAAACTGATAGCCCCCATTACCGTTTTGTAACATAAAGGTGAAAGGTGGATATGGAGACTCTATTGAAAAGAGAAAAGTTGCCAATTTACAATCATGTATGTGCGGATAAAACTAAAGCCCTATCTAACTTCTGTACACGTTTTATCAATACAATACTTCATCCTGATCTCGTTTACAAGCAATGGTTTACTGACACACGTACGGCGGACACGATGCCATCTCATAAGCCTTTTTGGCATATGGCCAGTAAAGCTAAAAATAATGTTCATTTGGATCATGAAAACAACAATTCAGGTCAGATGGATGTGAATAGTTTACAAGTCATTGAATGTCACTTAGTTTTACTGTTAAGTTTTGTAAATTTATTAAGTTTCCAATTCACTGTAATCCTGAGGCATTTTTTTAATAAACAAATATCTCCCATATTTTTCAAGAATATTCAATGATTTTTTAAGCACTGCGTTAATGAACGAATGAAATTGTTTATTATTAATATCTAAAACCATGGCATGTTAATGCTATGATTTAATATTGTCATAAAAACATTAATTCTTGCTGTGAAACACAAGGAACATAAAAATACTAGTATAATATTTTAATCATTATATGACTTACATAAATAATGCACAGAAATTAACTTGTCCAGTGTTACTGTAACAAAATATCTGATGGTAATTGGTGAGCCTGCTAAATAACAAAGAAACTAATTAAGAATACCGTGAAGAGATTGCAATCACTCGTCTGTAATTGTTTTTGAAAAAGGGCCTTCCAGCAGCCACTAACAAAAAAGTAGGAGGTTTTCTGAGAGAAAAGAAGGAAATAGTAGGAATATTTTTTACAAAAAAGTAGGAAAAGAAGGAATATTTTTGGTTAAATATATAATTATTAATAGCTATCAACTTACCTAGAAGAGATGTTTTTAATGCAAAATCATACCTTTCTATATGCCACATTGAATATTTTAGTGAATGATCCTTGGTCGGTTTCTGTTGCTGAACTGTGTGTTCATCATCCCTCAGCCTTTATTATGAAAGATGATGCATGTCAAATTGGAACATGTTGCCACACCTTTCAACAACAGAAACCAGCCAGTTTGACATCTTTTGTTCATTTTCTGCAAATAAAACTAGCACAATGATCAAACTTAAATATTTTTGCGGACTTTATTTTCAAAAAAGTAGGAATAGTAGGAGTTTTTTAGAAAAAAGTAGGAAGCTGTTAAAAAAGTAGGAAAAGGTAGGAACGCTGGAAGGCCTGAAAAAGGGGGATAACTCAACAATTAAGGTCCAAGTTAGGGTCTAGCTACATACATGTATGGTCTGTGTCTGTACCAAGTTTCGGAGTTATAGCAAAGGTGAAAGAAATTGGATGTATTATTCAGTAAAAATGGGCATAACTTGATAATAATTAAGGTCAAAGTTATTTGCCTTGTTCTACATATGGGTATTACCTCTTGGCAATATGTATACCAAGTTTCATTTGAATATGAAAATCCATTGACTTTTCTTGAGAAAAAGACAAACTTTAAAGGATAATCATTGTCTGACATTAAATTAATTACCGAACAAATTGTTATACAGAGGAATTATTTTTTACAAACATTATCTCAAAACAATATCTACATGCATGTACACAATTGAATACCAAATGATATCCTTGATGATCATATCCTTGCCTTGTATGTAACATGACTGTCAATCCAGACTTAAAATCTCAATTCAAAAAATGAAAAGGAATTGATACATAACCATCATGGTCAAGCTACATAAATACATATTATAGGCACCATAATTATTTAAAAAAAAATCTTCTGACATACAAATATATATTTTAACAAGCATGATCACATATGAGTTGACAGTTTTGAACCACTGTGACAGCGGTCAACAGTTTAGGTATATTTTATTGTCTGCTGCTATGACAGTTTTGATACTGGTGGTAGAACATGTATATCTTTTTGTCTGCCTCAATGACTGCTCTAAAATCACCAATTTTGAACCACATGGTCTAGTTTATAGAATGTTTTGTTGCCTGCTCCGAATGTGGTCCATAGCAGTTTTTAATTTAAGATACATTATGTTCTCTGCCCCAATGCCTGGACTTTAATCATCAATTATAAACCACAAGGAAATAGCTGTGTTAATTTCAGTGTATATTTTGTTGTCCACTATAATGACTGGTATTAAATCACTAACATTGAATCACATGGTCGGTGGTAGCAGTCTACAGTTTTGGGTATATCTTGTTGTCCGCCCCAATGACTGGTATTAAATCACCAATATTGAACCGCATGGTCGGTGGTAGCAGTCTACAGTTTTGGGTATATCTTGTTGTCCGCCCCAATGACTGGTAAATAATCACCAATATTGAACCGCATGGTCGGTGGTAGCAGTCTACAGTTTTGGGTATATCTTGTTGTCCGCCCCAATGACTGGTATTAAATCACCAATATTGAACCGCATGGTCGGTGGTAGCAGTCTACAGTTTTGGGTATATCTTGTTGTCTGCGCCAATGACTGGTATTAGTTTATCAGCTTCTTCCCAGGGGAGGTAGCGTCGAATCAAGGAGTTAAGACTGGTCTTCTCTGTTACATAGCCTTGCCTGAAATTCAATATTACATGTGTAAATATCATTGGACTAAAGAGTAAAGAGGCAGTATGTTTGACAATACCTGCATAAAAAGGTATTCTAGGTATAATAATTCTTGATATAAATGCATTCACCTGAAGGATGCACTCTTACTCCTTAAGAAGATTTATAACAATTAATACAAATGTATTATTATACCAAAAAGTATAAATTTATGTCGAAAACTATGGTTTTTATGAAGGATACTAAATTTAATTTGAAAGAAAAATGCAGAAAACACGCTATTTCTACCTTATGAGACAATAGTAGATCACAGTTAACCTTTTAGCACTCACCAATCATTTAATCTTTTTGCTTTTTCAGCTATTAAATACACCGTTACAATCATGTTATCAGTAAAGAATATTTTTCATAAATGCATTATTTAGTATTAAAGTAGTTAAATGTTTATCACTCAAAATTTTTGTTATACTGATTTTGAATAAGAGTGTCACTTTAAGCTAACAAAAATGATTTTCATGTATGTATGCTTTATTTAAAATCAAATCAATTTCAATTATCTAGACTGTCAGTAGTAAATGTCTATAACAGCATGAAATTAACATATGTACCTCTTAAAGAGCAGTTCAAAGTCGGCCATCTGTATGCGTTTCCTGCCTGCATGTCTGGCATATGCCTCCAAGTCAGCACACAAGTTATCCCAGTACGTCTCAGACCTTGACAATGAAACACAAGCAATGCAATAACAAATACACATGTATATGCTTTTGAGATGAAAAGCATCTTAATTAATATTAAGTAGCTTAACTATCACCAATAAGATATTTTGTAGTTTAATTATCGATAATATCTTTTGAAAAAGAATATTACAATCATTTTAAAACATGTTGATGTTGTTGACCTCATTTCCAACTTTTTTCACAAGGTCAAACAGTCCAAAGTCTTTTATAATGCTAATGTTTTTAAGTTCTATACTAGAATTCAGTGAATCAGATGTGATGCCTGTCGAGAGAGCTCATATTTTTCTAGTCAAGCTCACAATGACCTTGACCTCACCATGACCTTGACCTTGAAATCAATAGAGGTTATATACTGATATGACCAAAAGGCATACAAATTTTGAAAGACTATGATTACAAAAAGAAAGACTAGACTAAATCCTTCATAAGAAATTGACCTAAAACAAAACTGACTGTGTTCTTTTTGTTTGTTTATTGTTAGGGTTGGCATGACCTATTGACTCCATAACCAATTTCTCTAGTTCTTTCAGAATTTTTTTTATACTGGTGCCTATAAGAAATAGATTTAAAATTTATTCATTATCAGTTACAACTCTCTTCACAATCAAGCTCAGAAAGTATGATATAAACTATGACATACACTTTCATGACCTCCTCAATAGCGTCCTTGGCCACACGCATGCCGGCAAAATGGTTGAAATGTTTCCTCACTGTTGTCGTTGGTATCAGGTAGCGAGACTTCTGACGAGGTTTTCGCACAACCTTCTTCTTTGGGCTACAAGATATTTACAATGGTTAGATTGAAGAGTTGATGAATCCATTATGAAAACCGGAGAATCAGAAAAGTATTGACATCTTCCATTAAAAACATAAAACTGCCCCACAGTGGCAGAATAAAAGAATCTCAATGTTTTACTGCTTAATCAACATTTTTATTTCAGTCAATAAAATTTAAGGGTCGGAGAAAAAAGAGCAGGGATGAAAATCTAGCAATTAATTTATAGGGACCTACAATGAGGACATTTAATATGAATGAGTAAGATCAATTATATAACATCAAATATGACCTCAATACAATTTATATTGAAAAGCCCCAACAACATAGGATAAGATTATGAAAAAAAGAAAATGCTAATTGGTGCTGACTGTTATACATGAACTTGGTTTTAAAAGATTACAAGATACATGTATGATATAGGCGCTGGACATATTGAAATCAAAGGTTGTACTAGCCTTTTTACTGTTATTTCAGCTGCAGTGGAGGTTATGTTTGTATTTTCGCCTTCTGCCTGTAAAATTGAAGGGTTACTTATCAAAGACAAGCAACAAAACATTTAAACATAAATCGAACACTTAATTATGATCTAAAAATAAACATTATTTTCTAAAAATGAACATAGACAAAACATACCTCTTGGTGGAAGACCACTGTATGATGCAACATTCAATATGTCAAGGGTGTGGCCTTTGTTGTTTTAAACAAAAAGATTTCCCAAAATGAGTATGTAAGAAACTTTTGACTCAGGGATGTGACTAGTTTTGACCCCAGGGGCATAATTTGAACAAGACCACTAGACAATTAACACACCAACTATCTAAGCTACAGGCCTCATGGTTTTTGTCAAGATTTTTCCTTTTGGTTGCCATGGCAATTAAGAGTTCTAAATGGAATTTATGGAATTTATACAATTTTGAAAAGGCACTATCCAAGGAACATCCCATGAAGTTTCATCTAAATTTGCCTGGCAGTTTAGGAGGGGATGTCTTTTGAAGTAATTGTTGACAGACAGATGACAGGCGAACAGAGATGGAGGTGGGCGATGGGAAAAGCTTATCCTGAGCATTGAGGTGAGCAATATGTGTTCAGGTTACAAGCTAAAAATAAACAAATTTAACCATGCAATTTTATCACCAAAACAGCACTTACTGATAGGAGTGCCAGGTTCTAGTAAGTTGAGGGATTTTCTTAATCAAACAAAATTGCTCACCTGCTGTACAAAGTCGGTGATTCTACTCTGTCTAGATGTTGATGGCTGGGGAGAGAGGCGGGAGAGAGCCCCGATGTTCTGGGTAGAGGCTATTGGGGGGGAAAACAGCATTGTCTGATGGGGAAGAGCGTCCACCTCAGCTGTAAAACCAATATGAACATATAATTTCTTATAACTGCAGTGTTGGGAATCATTACATCTATTGAAACTGATCAATGATCAATCAACGATCTGCATATTGGCTGCATTCTTTTATTACCAAATATATGTCTTATATATGCATAATCTGACTTGTATTATACATCTACAATGTCTGTTATACTGTTTCCATTCATCTAGCGCGGGAAATATTTAAAAGGAAGTATTTATTTTGCATAAGCCTGACTGCGGCCTGGATTTAAACCCAAAATAGTTCAACAACTGCTTTTAAATATATTTTCAGTTATTTCCAACAAAAGGGTGAAATTGACTAAATCAATCAATTTTCAATTATAATTGATCATTAATATAACACTAGTTTCACCTTTTTTACCTTCAACCATAAGTCAAAATGGTTTAGGAACACATGTACAACCTTGATGACTTTGTCTGTATCACAATAATACATGTACCAAGTTTCATGCAAATATCTTTTAAGCTGTTGTATTATAGTTGCAGTTAAAAAAAATACAGTCGTATCATTGCCACCAAGCTGTGACAATACCATTACCAGGTTCTCCTATCTTTTACACACATATTATTTCAATTCATCATATCATACCCGATCCTTGTCTTTTCCCTGCTATAACTGGAGAAGCCTGCGACAGCCCCATACGTCTAGTGCTACTGCCTAGGACAGATTTCTCTGATTTAGGTGTGCCTTTGTTTGACCCTGGTGTCCGTGGAGATGACCTTTGCATCGACCTTGATGTTGACCTCAGAGAAGCACTTGGTGACCCTTGAAGCCTTGGCGATGACCTTAGAAGTACTGGAGTTGACCTTTGACTTTGTAAGGTCCCTGATCTCGTCTGGGATTCCGACTGTGGCAGGGTCAATGACCTTAGTGGGGTTCTACCTCCCTGGCTTCGAATCCTAGGTGACTGCTGTGACTGTTGTGACCTTGAGGACATCATTGAACCACCTGAGACTGACCCTGACCTTGACCTGTCATAAAAGAATTACAAATGCATTTACATAATGATTTTTTTATATTATACATGTAATACTGTAGTTCTTAAGAATGCATAAACATGAGAATACTGTCTTATTGCTGCTTAAATTTATGATATGATAAGCTTCAGGTTGCAAGTAAAATTTATCCAGAATGAAAGACCAGGAGGTAAATCTTATTACATTTAAAGTTTTAGATGGTACAACCACATGGAAACCGATAATCTAGGGATTATGCTTTAATTCATTATCAGCGACTTCAGTTGTAAATGATAGATTTTTGTCAGTACTTAACCATCAAATTATACATACCCATCAGACACTCTTGACATTCTGGCTGACCTCTGTGACCTGTGGGAGGAGCTTGCAGGGCTGGCCCCTCGAGGGGAGACGACGGGGGAGGGTGTGACCGCCTTCAGGGGGCTGTTCCCATCCCCCCGCTCGCTGCAGGACTCCCAGTCCTCTTGAACCCGAGGGGTGGAGGCAATACTGGGGCTCCGACGACCAGATAACAAGCTCCGCGGTGACTGGTACATATCATCTGAGAATGACAGGTTTA
Source organism: Mya arenaria (assembly GCF_026914265.1). Classification (NCBI taxonomy): domain Eukaryota; kingdom Metazoa; phylum Mollusca; class Bivalvia; order Myida; family Myidae; genus Mya; species Mya arenaria. The sequence continues at coordinate 48,036,322 of NC_069129.1, forward strand.
GGAATATTTATACATTTTGGTCACACGGTCATTTTCCCAAAATTTGTTATTTTATTTAAAAAATATATCATTGAACTATAGTGCTGCTTAAACTTGTGCCCAAAAAATCCCGTGATGGAACTTAATTTATAAGCACAGTCATAATTGGTTTACTATTACCAATTAAACACTGCAAAAAGTTAACTCAATTATATGTAGGTTGTACAAAATAGTTTCCTGTTCCTACATCAGAGTCTTTTCCAGCCATTTCTTTAAAGGCTTTGTTCCTAATATCAAAAAGTTTTTACCCTAAATTTTGAATAAAAATTCTCAATAAATATTCAGAAGTCCTCCAAAATAAGACTTTTGAATGCGCGAGCCCGATTTCTTACATTAGTGCTTGGAATCAACTATGTTCAACAAGCGCAGTTATATAAAATACAAAATTTAAGCAAGCCCGGAAGACATTTTGCAGGCTTAATTTAAACCACTGCAAATGAAGAAGTTCTTTTTGAAAAAAAAGTAGTTTATTGTTTTTGAAATTGTGATACAAGCCTTCAAATAAATGGTTAAAAAGAGTATTTGAAAATATTCTCCTTTTACATAATTATATAAACATTCACGATGTGCTAATTGCATGAAACAAGTACATCTGAAACAGTTGTCTCAAATCTTGTAAGAAATACTGCAGATCACATGAGTATCTATGAATTTCTAGTGCAGTTAAGATTTTAAAGTTAACAATGATGATGTTAACAACATTGTTAACTTTGACAAAGGTCTGAACAACTGGTCCAATATTTACCTGTGAGAGTAGCATGGCCCATATTTTCAGCATGAAACCTGTCCCTGCTAGAAGTCTGTGGACCCCCATCAAATGACCTGGATGATGTATGAGGATTTCTAGAAGAAGAGAAACTTTCACCACTGCTGTGCCTTGACCTTGAACTTATATTCAGGTCCCTTGATGAACGATTTCCTACACTTCTGGAAGCTGATCTTGACTGATTCTCTTGGTTCTGATGTTCATAACTGGAGTTCAACCTCTGCATATCAAATGGGGATCCTTTCCCATGCAAGTGACCATCACTTAATCGCAAGTCTTTTTCACTCCTGCTTGGAGAACCAAACCTACTTTTGTGGCCCTCACTGTATCTACCCATTCTCTCCTGGTCTCGAGCCTTCATGGACCTTTCCAGGTCCACGCTTATACTCAGGTGCCTGGTCATAGTATCAACCTCAGGACTCACTGCTGAGAATGAACTCTGCCTTCTCCTACTAATATCCGACCTACTGGCAGCAAGATCATCTCTCGACCTTGACAATGACCTATAGGATCTGCTCGTACTCTCATCTTTATTCAAATACATCCCAGTTTCCGCATCAGTCATTTCCATATTTGACACCGATCTATGGGATCTGCTTGCACTCTCATCTCTGCCCACGTACATCCTACTTTCCGCATCAGTCATTTCCATATTTGACAGCGACCTACGGGATCTGTTCCCTCCATCATCTCTGTCCACATACATCCCACTTTCCGCATCAGCCATTTCCATATTTGACAGCGACCTACAGGATCTGCTTGCACTCTCATCTCTTCCAACATAAGTCCCATTTTCAACTTCGGCCATTCCAATGTTAGACATGTCACTGCGACTACTAGCTGAAACATGGCTCATGTTTCGATAATCCTCCTCCATGCTGCTCTCACTAACTTTCATTGACAGCATGTACATTCCTCCTTCCGGTAAAATCTTTAAGCCATCACCTCTATGTTCTCTGAGGCTTTCTGATTCATCATGGCCTGATTTCTCCCTGTATTGGCCTGAAGGTTCACTCTGATCATCATCCATCTCCTCATCTTGGTACTGTTCCAGACCATCATCTCTGTCATACATTTCCTGACGAACATAATGATCACTTTCCCTATTCTCCAGTCTGCTTGTATACTCAGTCCTTTCATCATCATCATCTACATCATCATTATCGTTTCTATACGCCATCTGATCATCATACTGATTCCCTTCTTCAAACATCTCTTGCCTGCTGCGGTCAAATCCTTCCTCCCCTCCCTGATGACCATCATACTGGTCAAGCTGGTCACTGTGCTGGTCAGCCAAGGAGATTCCTGAATGGTGGTCACTCCTATTGCCCCTCGACTGGCGGTCAGCCTGCTGTGACCTCTGTAACCTCAGATGTTCAAGCATGCTCTCTGGTACCGTCAAGTTGAAGCTGCCTTAAACCATAGCGATACATTTATACATGCATCCTAGTTAAAATATTTCTCAAGTACTAGCATCTACTCTGTAAGTATATCTGAAGAAATGCCATTCATCATTAGGATGCAAAGATGTGTTAGCGCATTTTTGATATTAACCCTAAACCAAAGAGCAGCCCCACCCCCTATTTACCTATCCATTTACTCTAGCCTGTCTGATTGTGTATGGGCCTGGAAGTGTTGTATCACTTCTTCATTTCCCAAACCATACAATGACTGCTTATAACCAAACAGCGCCACCCCAACCCCACCCCCTTATTTACCTCTCCTCCTACTGCTGTCTGTCTGACTGTGTACAGTAAGGGAGTCTGCTATTACTTCTTGAATCTCCCTAGCCTGACAATGACCCCATAGACAGTCTCAAACTCAAAACCAAAGAGCACCCCCACCCCCTATTTATATATCGTTTTACTCTGGGCTGTCTGATTGTATATGGCCTGGGAGTCTGGTAACGTTTCTTCATTTCCTAAGCCAAAAAATGACCCTTTAAAATCAAAATGTAAAAAAACAACCCCTTATTTACCTCTCCTCCTACTGCAGGCTGTCTGACTGTGTATGGCCTGAGAGTCTGGTATCACCTCCTCATCTTCTGAATCCGAGGTTGACCGGAACGGGCTGCAACAATATGCCACAGGGTTACTCAGCTGTATAACAATTTTGGTGACATACCTTATAAATACCATAATGTATGGATAGATACGAAAACAGTATTCCCTTAATTCTTGATTTGCTTTTATGTCAAGTCTGAAATAAACTTGGTTGATATCAAAACTATTTTAGCTTTTACAGATGGCTGAGCCGATAAGTTGCTGAAATACTCTGCCTGAGCTTTCAAAGTATCTCACCTCGGTACGGTGTAGTCATTAGGGTTGGTGGCTGGAATCACCAGGGAAGAATTCTGCTCTTGGGCGGTGATGTTGAATTTTCCTGCAACATTAGAAAACGAGACTTTGTGAATTTCAGTATCCTTCATCTTTATGCAATCCAGATCAGAAGATCTGACCAAAAAGCATAAATGCAGAAGCTGGTAAAGGAGGCTGCCAGTTATGCATCATGCCTGCATCAAATGTTTTAGCCAGATCGCAAAAAAACTTTATAGATTGAGATCAAAGTACATGTATTAAGATCATAGAACTAAACACCAAGCTAGCTTTCCTTCCTTATGTAAACCAATAAGAGTGAGTAAAACAAGCAGATGCCAACATACATTTTTAACAATTGCCAACAGAAATATCTTTAATACTATTACAGCCGGACCGAATGTGCCTTTAAACCAAAAAAAAAATGCATGCCCTAGTAAAGGAACGCAATCAGTAAAAGAGCATATGTATAAACAGAAGCAGAGATCGAGTTCTTGCATCAAGATATATGCCAATAATGCCTATATATTGCATTAAGAATACCATATATAGCTGGCCTCACTCTAAGCATATTTTCATTGACAATATCAGGGATGCCAACGCAAATTTGTAAAACAAGAGGAAATTAGTATTACCGATAAGTAGGAATATCCCCATCACACAACATACAGAAAATAAACAGAGCAATTTTAATTTTAAAGTTTGTTGCCAAAAAAGAGAAGATCAGCTGAAAAGAGGAAAATTGGCATCCCTGCTGAATTTGTGTAATCAGTCTCATGTAATTCATTTTAAAATATTTGATCAAAGACCGTTTTTGAGAAGCGGACACAGGTCGACATTTATGTCAAACTCGAATGTCACCAGCCCAAGAAAATTGCATCAATCCAAGGAGCTGATGTTTTGGAAGTTACCTGTCCTGTGAGGTGTTCTTCCTCTCCGAGACGATCTGCTTATCATTGAACCTTCTGAACTCTCACGAAATGGGCTGAAATAGAACGACTAATGTTGCTAAAATTGAAATATATACCTGGTGGAATACATACAGTTTTTGAATTAGTTACCTTAAAGCACATTTGGGTTTCATGCAGATGATTTCAATTCACTTGTCTTACACTACACTTCTAAATTTCAGTTGATATTCTTAATAGCACGCGCACACAAACAAACAAATATTCATTACTGACAAATTTCAAAGCTGTATTATCACAGATTGACCATTTTGACAACTTTTTACTTTTTGTCTTGGAATAAGCCAATTTTGCGTAAATGTCTAAAAACCGCTGATATAAAACTGCTGATAAAAGATAAAATCGCAGTTTTTTTTATCTTTTATGCTCGATAATTGATGTTTTATGGCTAAAAACGTAACTAACGCTTAACAAATGAAAATATCAGCAGTTTTCCAAACAATTGAGATTACTTCTATTGTGTGTTATCCTATATGACTGATTTGAAAACACTGACACCAAAATCAGCTGATTCTAAGACAAAAAATGAAAAAGTTGTCAAAGCGGTCAATCTGTGAGAGTGCAGCTTCAATCCAACCTTGGTGTGTGGTATGTATCATTGACGAGGGGCTGTATGTCTGGAGAGCTCAAGCCAGATGAACGTTCTTGTGACGCATCCCTTCTTAACAGCTGGGGTGTTTCCATAGATGATGAAGCTGCGAACACATATGTATGCAAACTTGTTAATATTTGTTTCATTTTGTGTATGCGTTTCGAAGTCAAAACCTCAAAAACATATGAGTTATGAAAAACAAATAAGTATGAAAATAATTAAAGGGCAAACACCTTAAAAAATCATGCTTCTTTTGCAATAATATAATCCATAATATCTGAACATCAATTACTGTGAAATCATTTATATACATGGTCATGAAAATTTGCGGTTCTTCGAACAAGGACAATTCCAATGGTACTTAAATTCGTGGATTTTCATTATTTTAATAAACAAGAGCTGTCACAGTATGTGACGAATGCCCCTGAATGTGACATTGACCTACGAATAGAGTCAGTACATGAAAAGTTGATCTTGCCTTTACATGTCAAATACATATGGCAAGTTATTTTAAATTGCCTCTGAACATAAAAAATACCACCCATACTTGACAACCTACACTGTTATGTCCTTATATTCAGCATTCCATTGTGAATAAACCGTTAGTGTATCTTTCACCTTAGAGGTATGGACATGGGTCTTGCACACGACACGTCGTCTTCGTATGTGGAACACATGTAGCAAGTGATTTTAAAATCTGTCCATACAAGGGAAAGTTACAGCCCGGACACGACAACCTATACTCTATGTCATTATATGCAGCACTCCATTGTGAATAAACACTATGTGTGACCTTGACCTTTGAGGCAGGGAGACGGGTCTTGCACGCGACACGTCGTCTTGGTATGTGGAACACATGTGGCAAGTTATTTTAAAATCTGTCTTTACAAGAGAAAGTTACAGCCCGGACACGACAACCTATACTCTATGTTCTTATATGCAGCACTCCATTGTGAATAAACACTAAGTGTGACCTTGACCTTTGAGGTAGGGACACGGGTCTTGCACGCGACACGTCGTCTTGGTATGTGGAACACATGTGGCAAGTTATTTTAAAATCTGTCCTTACAAGGGAAAGTTACAGCCCGGACACGACAACCTATACTCTATGTCCTTATATGCAGCACTCCATTGTAAATAAACACTAAGTGTGACCTTGACCTTTGAGGTAGGGACACGGGTCTTGCAAGCGACACGTCGACTTGGTATGTGGAACACATGTGGCAAGTTATTTTAAAATCTGTCCATACAAGAGAAAGTTACAGCCCGGACACGAAAACCTATACTCTATGTCCTTATATGCAGCACTCCATTGTGAATAAACACTAAGTGTGACCTTGACCTTTGAGGTAGGGACACGGGTTTTGCACGCGACACGTCGTCTTGGTATGTGGAACACATTTGGTAAGTTATTTTAAAATCTGTCCATACAAGGGAAAGTTACAGCCCGGACACGACAACCTATACTCTATGTCCTTATATGCAGCACTCCATTGTGAATAAACACTAAGTGTGACCTTGACCTTTGAGGTAGGGACACGGGTCTTGCACGCGACACGTCGTCTTGGTATGTGGAACACATGTGGCAAGTTATTTTAAAATCTGTCCATACAAGAGAAAGTTACAGCCCGGACACGACAACCTATACTGTTATGTCCTTATATGCAGCACTCCATTGTGAATAAACACTAAGTGTGACCTTGACCTTTAAGGTAGGGACACGGGTCTTGCACGCGACACGTCGTCTTGGTATGTGGAACACATGTGGCAAGTTATTTTAAAATCTGTCCATACAAGGGAAAGTTACAGCCCGGACACGACAACCTGTACTCTATGTCCTTATATGCAGCACTCCATTGTGAATAAACACTAAGTGTGACCTTGACCTTTAAGGTAGGGACACGGATCATGCACCCGACACGTCGTCTTGGTATGTGGTACACATGTGGCAAGTTATTTTAAAATCTGTCTTTACAAGAGAAAGTTACAGCCCGGACACGACAACCTATACTCTATGTCCTTATATGCAGCACTCCATTGTGAATAAACACTAAGTGTGACCTTGACCTTTAAGGTAGGGACACGGATCTTGCACGCGACACGTCGTCTTGGTATGTGGTACACATGTGGCAAGTAATTTTAAAATCTGTCCATACAAGAGAAAGTTACAGCCCGGACACGACAACCTATACTGTTATGTCCTTATATGCAGCACTCCATTGTGAATAAACACTAAGTGTGACCTTGACCTTTAAGGTAGGGACACGGATCTTGCACGCGACACGTCGTCTTGGTATGTGGTACACATGTGGCAAGTTATTTTAAAATCTGTCCATACAAGAGAAAGTTACAGCCCGGACACGACAACCTATACTCTATGTCATTATATGCAGCACTCCATTGTGAATAAACACTAAGTGTGACCTTGACCTTTGAGGTAGGGACACGGGTCTTGCACGCGACACGTCGTCTTGGTATGTGGAACACATGTGGCAAGTTATTTTAAAATCTGTCCATACAAGGGAAAGTTACAGCCCGGACACGACAACCTATACTCCATGTCCTTATATGCAGCACTCCATTGTGAATAAACACTAAGTGTGACCTTGACCTTTGAGGTAGGGACACGAGTCTTGCACGCCACATGTCGTCTTTGTATGTGGAACACATGTGGCAAGTTATTTTAAAATCTGTCCATACAAGGGGAAGTTACAGAGCCGGACGGACGGACGGTGCGATTTTAATATGCCCACCTTCGGGGGCATAAAAAACAAAACAAAACAAAAACTGTGTTTCTTAATTGTCTGCATATTCCCTACGCACCAATCTTATGCTATTTGAAATGTACGTCAAGCATTTTATCATACTTGCTACAGTTAGACATTATGCCAATTAGCACAGATACCATTGTCAGTTATTTAAGGATTGATCTGCATTTATACTGTAAGAATGCAGTACGGCATAGGAGCAAATTCCATGAAGCATGCTAGTGCTTCTTGGTCATTTGCTCGCTTATCCTACAGTGTTCATGTGTAAATGACCTCAAAGGAGAAAAGTGGTGGAAATTAACCAATCACAAATAACAAGAAAAAGAAGACAAATAACATGCCGCTTGAACTGATGATAGATTATGACAAAATACCATTGATTGTCGTGGATTACAGGCCCAAACAATCAACACTTGATTTTTATTGATCATTGAAACATCACAAGTAAGCGTTTTTTGTAAATCATTTGCCAATTGCTAAGAAATAAACAGATAAACCCATAATAAAACCTTTGCAATGTTTTAAAAATGCTAACGATACAGGTATGGTAATATATCTAATACATGTACTTAATACTTCTCTATGCCTTTCAAACCAATGACCTTAGGTTAATTCACCATATAAAAAACTTACTGTTTCTCATAAAATTCTGAAGCAGTGTCCTCGGGGTGTCATTATCAAAACCCATGGACATGTTGGCACCTTCTTGCCACCCAGACCCTGACCTCCGAATAGACCTCCTCGCTCCTGGGCGGGACCCAACCCTCGGTGAACCAACATCCAGACGGGGAGGCTGACTGGTCGACACACCAGTCTGGGAGGTACGGCGTTGGACCCTCACCAGGGGGGCTGTACTGTGCTCCTCTTGAAGAAAACCCTCGATCTACAACACAGAAAATTTCAGTTTTTGCTTTTACATGAAAATTAACAGGACTTATCGGTACTATAAATATTCTGCTATAGGGTTTTAGCCAGGTTTTAACAAGGTCAGGAAGATACAGAAAAGGGACATAAGGGCAGATTGTTTCGGCAGTGAACAGTTAAAGCAATTTGAATGACATAGAAAATGTAAGAACATGTGGTTATTTGAAGTAATATTACATATATACATTGTTGGTTTTAAATACCAAACATGTAAAGTTTGTTTGAATTTTGTAATCAAATTTCAAGTTAATCAGAACAAAAGATTATAAAACAGTATCTTCTGTTAGACCTTTACTTAAAAATGGAAGTAAATTTATCTCAAATGTTACAAAACAAGTGAAGCTATATACAGTGATCGAAATTTGACTTTTAATGAACAATCCCGAATTCTTATACTATTGCTTGGCATCAATTTTAAACAAGCCCTGCTATATAAAATTCAGAATTTGAGCAAGCCCGGAAGACATTTTACCAGTACAGGGCTTGCGGGCTTGTGCTAATTTTGACCACTGCTATATACAATATCTAAAACACAAACTGATCAAAAAAGTTTTAAATATAGTCCTCCAATCTGTATATTTTTGTAAATGAGTCAACTGTATCTGTTTACTAAGATTACTTAAAATGTTCAACAAAAGTAGGACTAAAATACTAGTTGGTCCTACAAAAATTAACATGATCCTTCAATACAGGTTGTTTTGCCGTACCTCAAGGCTGAATGTTATAATGACATTCATGTAGAAAGAGAATACACCGAGCTTGAAACAAAATTAATATTTTCACAGACCAGATGTCTTGGAGTGTCCTCAACGTCGACACTTGTAGACAGGGACGTCCGTCGTCTTTCACCACGCAGGCTAGACACTCGAGCATGCCTCGGCCTTGGCAAAGGCTCAGGGGTCCTGAAATCATTACCACTATATCAGTTGTACAAGTTTGAGAACAATATATTTCATGCATACCAGTGAAAGAGTGAAAAATATTAGTGATTGATAACTTGATCATTTCACTCTGGCGCGAGTAAAATGATAACCCTTACTCATTTCACTCTGTACAGACAACTTGGGACATCTTTTATAATACAAGATTTGCTTCCCTTGACTTGGGAAAAATACATACATACGTAACATGTATGTACATGTTTGTTGTCATTGGTAGTGCAGTAATATGCACATTGACCAAATGGAATTGTATTGTCAAAATAAAATTATGCAATAGTTTTAATCAAACAAGCACTTTTGCGATTGTTTATAAATATTAAAAAAGAACAAGCTTACCAATTGAATTATGGCCATTTCGTAACTTTTCCATTTCGTAACCGCTCAATGTTGGTCATTTCGTAACCATTGTGTTAATCAATTCGTAACAGTTATGAAATCAAATGGTCATATAGTAACAGTTGGCTCATATGTTGTAAATAATGATCTAAGGTTTTGATGTGAGTTTCTTATTTTGATATCTGCATTAGGTATTAGATTGACATATATTTGAGGAAATAGTTTAATAACATTTGAGTTTACAAATTAGTGTGAAACATAAAAATTTGAAGTTATAAAATTAAATTGGATACAGAGTATTAGTGACAACATTAAATGCAGTAAATCAATATAATTAGTGCGACTAATTAACATCTAATTTATATGATCAAATAATATTTGCCGGAATGTAAAAACAATGTTATTCATTTGTCCCACTGTTCATATGTATTTGTAATAAGTTGTGTCACTTTAGTTTTCAAAATGAATATGAACTGCAAATTTTGCCATATTGTTTTTGTTTTATTTATTATACGAAAATTCGAGAAAACTCGTAAAGTTTATATTCAATGCAAACACTTAAAACATAGAAGTTTTTCCTGTTGTGTTGTATCAGTTGTACCAGTTTGAGGACAATATCATTGGAATAGTGATTAGTTCTAAGATGCTATAAGTGACATTTCAAATGTGTGTTTTTGTCCATTTTTTCACACATAACCTTGATAAAAATTTACTCTGTGGCACCAGTAAACTAAAGTGACCATATTTCCAGAGAAATCAGAATTAAATTGAGCTCAAATATTGATCTCAAGCATAATTTGTTGATTGTCATTCATTATCATTATTGACCTATTTTTAAATACCTAGCTACTTTGATTGATCAGTAATATTTTCACCATGAAAATGTTTCTATACCTTATAAGACCTTCATGTCTGTTTCTGATGACTTTCTGTGAATGGGTCCTTGAGACATCTAGGTATTCCCCTATAGCAGTCCTGGGAGTTTGAGCGATGCTTTGTCTCTTGTTTGACATCTTCAGCTAAGGTAACTGAGTTGAAAATTTTTATCTCAAACTATGCACCAGTCAACTGTAACCACGGCTCCCCCAGGTCCGGAGAATAGCCGGGACTTTGACTTTGGGTCTAACAAATCCGGGGTAAAATCCCTGACGAACTGATGGTTAATCCCTGGCCAAATGCCCCGGCACCCCAGGACTCTATATAAGGCCTAATCTCCGCTAAATTTGGCGCTATGACAAAACCACCGCGGTCACCCGGCCCTGCGGGACCACATGGAAAGTAAAAATACGGCTCTTCCCCGGCTATCCGCCCGGACTTGGGGGGGGGGGGCGTGGTTACAATTGACTGGTGCACTACATATTCACTTGGAATATTTAATTGCTATTTAAAATTTGATTTGAAATATTTTTAGTCACTTTCACAAAAAGAAATTAGTGAATAGTGTAGGTGACCCAAACTAGTAATGTCCAGGGCTTCAATTATGCATTTGAAAGTGGAAGATTGAAGTTCCTTGCCATCAATTTTGAAAGTTTTTCTCCCAAAGTTGAAGTTTATAGAGCTCTACGACTTTCTCAATTTTGCACAAGCTACTACCAAACTTCTTTTAAAAATGGTATACCTTTGAACATTTTGATTTATCATGTTTTAAGAACTGTATAATGTGATTGTGGGAATAAAAGTTATATAGATAAGCTTAAATATAATGAGGCGGTAACGGAATGTTTCCTTGGACGCTCAAAAAACAACAACAGTACTCGTCTAACATCAGACTCATCACTGATCAGTGATTCACATCAAACTCAGCTTCCAAATTTTTTTTTTATTATTTCATGACATTCGCAAAACAGAAAATACAGAGTCCCTTATTACTACATATCGTACACACATTCATATTAACTTGTGACTTTTCTTGTGAAATGGTGTATTAAAGTAATATTCAAATAAAATGTATTACCAACACACGATCAGTATTTTTGACAGATGACTGAGCTGTTCTCTTGTTCTGTTCCCTTCAAAACAAGATTTCAAATAAAAATGTATTCTTAACAAATAGAAAAAGGCAGTCTTCTATAAGCAAATACTAAACAAAAGTAAAATATTACAATACGATGAACTAATTGTCTGGTTTTGAAACGGGTCCTGTATGTTTGTGTTGATTTTTCAACAATTTGTTTTGCCCGCCATGTTTTTTTTTGTTTGAATCCAACGATAAATAACACGAAATAAAAAATCTTGATTATATTACAGAAAAGTATACGAAGCGGTTACTTCCCCTGTCAGTGCTTATGGGTTGATTAATATTTATCAGACTTCAACTAACTCAGTTTGCACTGGGTACCAAATAGAATTAGAATATATAGTTGAGAGTACCTTGTTTATAACCAAAGACGGTACATGGATGATGATGTTACTATGATGAAAGATAGATATCACAGAATTATAATGCCGAGTTTCCATGTTTAAACTGTCTGTGGTAATGCAACAGTCAATTGTAACCACGCCCCCCCCCCCCAGGTCCGAGGAATAGCGGGGACTTTGACTTTCGGTCCAGCCAACCCCGGCTAAAATCCCCGCCCTGCGGGGGCGAACAGATGGTAAAATCCACACCAAATGCCCCCGCACCCCAGGGACCCTAGGTAAGGCACATTCCCCGCTATATTTAAAACAAAGACAAAACCACCACATTCACTAGGCACTGCGGGGCCACCTGAAAGGTAAAAACACGGCCCATTTCCCCGGTATACCCCCGGACCTGGGGGGTCCGTGGTTTCAATTGACTGGTGCATAAATACTGAAAAACTTAGATACATGTATCACCGCGAGAATTTAAAATTTTCTATGATCAAGTTAATTTATGTCGTTCAAATAATGACAAACATGTGCCTAGTGAACTGACAGTGTATAAGTTAATTTTTGACGGAAACTTTCAAGCCAAAACGCTTAAAAGTCAATGCATTCATGACTAAATAGTAGGTGTAACCCTGTCAAACGAAACGTCACTTTGGTGTGACCTTAATGCTTATACAATTCTAAATAATTGACAAAAAGCTTTTGTAATATTTGAGACAAAAATAAATTTATTTGGTTATCATTCTGCACGTGCAATTTTACTTCGACCTATATTTAGATCTCATGGGTAAGATATTTCGGTCCAAACCAATCAAGCGATCTCAGAGGTAATATATTTCGGTCCAAACAATCAAGCGATCTCAGGGGTAAGATATTTCGGTCCAAACCAATCAAGCGATCTCAGGGGTAAAATATTTCAGTCCAAACCAATCAAGCGATCTCAGGGGTAAGATATTTCGGTCCAAACCAATCAAGCGATCTCAGAGGTAATATATTTCAGTCCAAACCAATCCAGAGATCTCAGAGGTAAGATATTTCAATCCAATGAACTCAGAGGTAAGAAATTTCAGCTCGAACGGAGCTAATGAACTCAGAGGTAAGATAGTTTAGCCCACATGGATCCAACAGTGGTAGGGGTGAGCAAATTCAGTCAAAAGGATCCAATGACCGCAGGGGTAGAAAGATCATTGCGTGAACTAAAATGTGTCACAACAATCAGTGTCATTTCAAAACCGCGGTCAAAAAAAGTTGAGGCGGTTTCACGGTTGTGTCCCCCGCCCCATCTCCCGGGTCCCCCCACTGACAATTTAGCTTGTAAGGATTCTGCGCAAACTATGTTTTTTAAAGGTATCCAATACACGATAATGTGAAAATTCGATGTCTGATTATTTTGGTATCACATGAAAGGTAGTTAGAGCAATCAAGGCATTCGCAGCAACTCGGCCATCTCCGGCAAGCTTCGTGATAGACAATTCCTGTTGTATACTGGACGAGGTGTTCCGATTGCCGACGAGGTTCGACTGTATTTCAAAGATAAAAAAAATGCGAATACACTGTTTTGACCTTTAAACATTGAAATATCGGTCAAAACACTTCCCGGATTTCACTCGAAATAAAGAATCAAGGTATTGACGGCCAAAATTTTACCTGTGATATATTTTCGGTCGTTTACTTTACGTAGAACTCTACTTGACGTTGTTTCCACCGCAACGATGATGACGTTGACGTTATTAAAACAAAACGAGCCGAGACAGTCGCCGAAACTGCAGGGACGGAGGAAATAGCGTTGAAAGCCGCCATAGCTTCAGAGTTCCCTCTGGTATTTGTTTTCTGGTTTTGAATAACAATTATTATTAACATCAGTTCCCATCAATTTAACGGATGTTACATACTAAATGAGAAGTTAACGATTTATTATTTACTATTGAGCGATTATGATACGAACACCTACAGGAGTATGGAGTTCTGTTAATGTGGTGAAAATATTGCTGTACAATAAGAATGCATATCATGAATTATGTTAAATGTTCATTAGAATGCAACCTACATTCTTAGCCGATGAAATTGCAGATGGGTGTCCATTAATCATTAGGGATTTCTTTTTTTGCGGATGTTTAAAAATTCGCTTACTGCCAATCATTCGTTACACACTCGATCCTTGCGCCATATTTTGCGTTTACAATGAGCCATCCAACGAGATTGTATTACAAGTCAGTAAGATGACCTGAAGTAAGGTTCTAATGATTATGGTTGGCTATTTCGATACGCTTACTCCGCCCATCCTTAATCATTAAAGTCTTACTTCACTTCATATGTTTATTTTGTATACACTGTATACTCATGCGCACAGTGGTCAGAATTCGGCTCAGGGTGAACAACATTTGATAAGCATAAAGATAGCTGTCTTATCTACATTCTGTACCCTGTGCGTATAGGAGTGTACGTGCAGTATAGTTTTCAAATACAAACATGTAGATCATTGAGAGATTTCATGAGGTACCTCCGAGCTTCTGAGTCGGTACGAAATAACTGACCAATAATAAAGCTATTATGTGATATATTGGCCTCTTTTATTGCTTTGAATTGACCCCCATTATCACAATAATTGGTATCGGCTGATCGAAGTCCTTTGCGGCGATTTCGATGGGAACAATGCTTCAATAATGAGGCGCATGTAGGTAAATCTGCAATGTTTATTGATCTAATAGATAGACTTGCTGAACTCGCATGGAACCCTGGGGAACCGAGAAAGGTCGACACTCTATCGATACTGAGTCAATATATATGGCAGGAGCAGATAGGGTGCGGACAATTAGAAACTATTAATAACTTGTAACAAGAAATATATGACATGATTAAACATCGAGAATAAACACGAACACTCGCTCAAGTTGGGAACGTTCGCACGCAAGATCGCTAAAATGAAGAGAATAAAAGTCCCCATTTTGTTATCAAGTGTCTTTTTCATTCGTAGAAAGAATGTAAGGATTTAGTTTGTGGGTGTTCGTGTCTTTTACTGGTATTGGTAAAAACTTAACGCTCCGGGCTCTTCTTAATTTTCTCTCTCTAAACAGATCATTAAAGCTGCACTCTCGCAGATTGAACTTTTTGACAACTGTTTTATTTTTTGTCGTGGAACGCGCCAATTTATGCCAAAATGCATGTAAACCAGTCATATAAGACTGCTGACAAAAAAATGATCGCAGATTTTTATTTTTAAGTTCAAAAATTGATTGATGTTTTATGCATTTTTCTTTAACCGTTACAGCCATTTATAGCCATAAAACATTAATTTTGGAACGGAAATATAAAAATCTACGATCTGATTTTTTTGTCAGCAATCTTATACCATTGGTTTGCAGATATATACGCAAAAATTTGCTCTTTCCAAGACAAAAAATAAGAAAAAGTTGTAAAAAATGTAAATATGTGAGAGTGCAGCTTTAACGCTCCGGGCTATTCATAAATATCTCTCCCCAAACAGATCATTAATCCATCAAGCCGATGTTTAAAGCCCAATTTGGTTATTGAGTTTCTAGATAACGGGCAGGTGCCTTTTAATTATCCTTATCTTGTTCCCAGAATTTCACTTAATTATATATAACTTTATTCATTTATTATCTCTCAGCATGGAATAATATATAATTATCTTAAATCACGTGTGTCTGTCTGTTTGTCGGCCTTACTAATTATATATGTATACATGTTTGTATATATATAAATTATAACAAACTATAATAGTTACTGTTTTAATTGAGACTATTATATGTCCAGCTCGTTCAAATTTCATACTTATCATCTTATCATTGTATATACATCAATGATTATATTGTTTAACAATTCATGTCATGTAATTAATATGAACACGCGTGTGATCAAATTACTTAATAAATGGTGACTCAGAGAAACGCAACATAATTCAATTCCGTGCACGATGTAAAAATGGTGCAGTTTATAAAAATAGATACGCACATGTATACTATGATGTATCCATAAAGTCTTGTCGACATATTTTATGTAGACCTGCGAACTCGGGGCACGACATGTCACAGTATTTATGTCGACTTGTTGACTTATAAATTAGA
The DNA here is from genome assembly GCF_026914265.1 of Mya arenaria. Taxonomy (NCBI): domain Eukaryota; kingdom Metazoa; phylum Mollusca; class Bivalvia; order Myida; family Myidae; genus Mya; species Mya arenaria. The sequence continues at coordinate 48,052,405 of NC_069129.1, forward strand.
TATGTCGCCTTGGGAGATAAGTCGGCATAATTATTGCGACAGGTCGTATTCTAGCTCGCAAGTCGACAGAAAACAATTCGACTTCATTTTTTGTCGACTTGCGAGTTATAACTAGATAAGTCGACATAATTATTGCCACCAATGTTTGTTTGTAAACTCAAATCTATGGAGACAAGACACTAGATGGTCATAAATCGGCAAATACCGTATTAGCCTCGAATTATCAATACGAGCTAGTATGTGACAGATTTTACATTATTTTACTCGATTAAAATAATTTACCGACGCTATTTTTAAATTTACTGAGATTTACGCGGTAAACACACCCAGTAAATGTCGCATTGGAAAATATGCAAAAACTGCGTAAGAACATGCATGTGTCGTTAGTGATACATCAATAAGTTGTACACATTGATATCATTACAAATTTATGGAAGTTTTTGACATTTTTTCTCATTTTCTTACAATGGCATCCACTGGCGTCCGTCCAAGTAGTATGCTGACATCATTTTTAAATGTTTTATGAGTCACCCCCCCCCCCCCCGAACTCCCCACCCCCAAAGAGAGAGAGAGAGAGAGAGAGAGAGAGAGAGAGAGAGAGAGAGAGTAAAACTGAAAGCCAAAACGGACTACAAACACTTTTTAGGCCTTCAAATAGTGCAAAATTGGTGATTTCGGGTTAAACTTTAGTTGAAATAAAAAATAGAATTAAAGTTGCACTCACTTTTATCTTTATGAATGTGTTTTTAAATCATTTATTTTACATAGTAGGGTCACCTGGTTTCAAAATATCACATTTTGACGTTTTTAACAAACACAACAGCCAGATTTATTTGACATTATGTACTTGATCACATGAAATCTTACTCATTGACATAAAATGTCTTAAACTTATTCTTAAAAAACGCAATATTATTTACTTCCATGATGCTTTAAGAGATAAAATGCTGAAACATTAGGTTGAGTACTAAAATATGATAGACTATGAACTATCTCATAAATGTGTTTTTGTGTAGCATGGGCAAATCGCCTAATGTATTTGAAATGCACACTTACACTTCAATCTCCATTATACGTGACACTCTTATTCAAAATTAATACATACATTCGAACCCCGTTGGCTCGAACTCGCCTGGCTCGAATTCATCGTTGGCTCGAACTAGATGTAAAGGACCGATTTCTTGATATTGCAGGTAAACTGTCCCGCTTGGCTCGAATTTTCCGAGCTTCGAGGTATTTTTACCGGTCCCTGGAAGTTCGAACCATCGGGGTTTGACTGTACACATACAGTTTTGAGTGATAAACCTTTACCTGATTGCTAAATAATGCATTTATTGAAAAAATAATTACTGATAACAAGATTGTAACCGTGCATTTAATAGCATAAAACGCAAAAATATTAAATGATTGGTGAATGCTAAAAGATTTACTGTGGTCTACTATAGTCTAATAAGGTAGAAATACCGTCTTTCATACTTATTTCTTTCAAATTAAACTCACTATCCTTCGTAAGAACCACTGTTTTCGACAATTATTCATTATTTTGTAATATTAAAACAATTGTATTAATTGTGGTTAATCTTATTTGGGAGTAAGAGTGCATCTTTAAGCAGCTGACCTTATCATTTAGGCCCAAAATGGTTTAGTTAGGGTTACATCCTTTTCAAAAACAGGTAGGGTAGGTAGGCTTAATAATTTTTCCTATCATGCTTTATATAAGAATGTTGTATTCATTATTGGCGAATGGTTATAAAGTAATACTTTGTACAGTCGAAACCCGTTGGATCGACATCGCTTGACTCGATATCCTCGTTGGCTCAAACTTTGGATAAAGGACCGATTGTGTTTTTTTAATCTACGTAATCATTCCCGGTTGGCTCGATATTTGCGACGCTCGAAGTGTTTTGGCCGGTCCCTGGAATATCGAGCCAACGGGTTTCGCATGTATAAAGAGTTAAAGGTTTTAAACTACATATTAAACATATTTTTATATTATATTTTATATTGTTTGTTACCAACTTACTATACAAACGGTGGGGTCGGTGCCTATTTCGTAGGTAGAGTCGGGCTACCCGAACCATATGTATTTTTTAAGGCCCTAATAAGTTTATTCCACCCCAACTTCCACGAAGAGGTCATGTGTTTTTGATAACAATCATGCCCATCTTTTATCATAATTTCGGGCTCGTGCCCTCTCTGCCAATCATCAATACACTCGATCACTCATCTAAAATGATTTGCTAATTGGCTTTCATGAAGTCATTAATCAGTCAATAGTGAATTGACCAACGGCTGCTATAGCGCCATTGCCGCCTCTGTGGATTTGTGAAATATTGGCATCATACATGTATAATATGTTATATTGTGCAGTGCGGAATATTAAAAGTATTTAAAGCTAATTCAACAACTCAAAAGAATCCACTTATTATCGTTTCTTATATGATTAGGTATGTACTATCTGAGTTTTAAAGTTGCATTCTCACAGATTGACAGTTTTGACATTTATTTTAGTTTGTTTTCTTAGAATCAGGTGATTTTGGTTTCAATGCCTTCAATTCTTTCATATACAATAACTCACAAAAGAACAGAACTCAATCGTTTGAGAGACTGCCGAATTTATTTTCTTAAAGAGTAAATTCATAGAACATAAATTTTCGAACGTAAATATGAAAAACTGCGAGCTGATCTTTTATCAGCAGTCTTGTATCACTGGTTACCAGACATTTACGCAAAAATTGGCTCATTTGAAGACAAAAAAATAAAAATAAAGTTGTCAAAACGGTCAATATGTGAAAGTGCAGCTCTAAATATAAAAAATAACGTTTTTTTTAATTATTATCAATATTTAGTATAAGCTTTCCGGTAAGTCAGAAAAAATGTATTAGTGAAATAAAAATGATATTTCTCTGTTTCAATCAGTGATATTTCATGGCTTTGAACTTTAGCCCGCTTAACGTCGAAATCAAACGTCATCGCGCGAAGGGTTGGAACCCAATTCCAATGACATCAATGCCAAACTTATAAAGTGACGTTCTTGTACAAGTTGGAGCGCTTTTCTTTGAATGCTCAATTAAGTCATTTTATATCCTGTGTATGCATATAAGTAAAGTGTTGTTGTTTTTTTTCAATATAATATCGCATACAAATTCATCTCTTGAACACCAAAAATAAATAGTTCACTGTTCGCTACGCCACTCGTGAAACATAGTGAAACAAACAATTATCCTCTACACCCGTCCGATATGCTTACAGAATGGTCACCAACAAATATTACATTCACCATCGGGGGTGGGGGTTGGGGTTGGGGCGGGGTTCGAGTCCACATATGTTAAAGCAATTTTTTGGAGTCTGCATTCTTTACGAGCTCTTGTTCGATATGTTTCAGAATAGTCACCAACAAATATTACCTCCACCATAGGGAGTTGGGGTGGGGTGGGGCGGAAATCGGATCTGCAGCGTCTGTTAAAGCGATCTTTTTTAGTCTGCACACTTTACGTGCTCCCGTTCGATATGTTTCAGAATAGTCACCAACAACATTACCTCCACCATCGGGGGCTTGTGTGGGGTGGGGCGAGTCTCGAGTCTGCATATATGTTAAAGCGATCGTTTTTAGTCTGCACATTTTACTTGCTCCCGTTCAATATGTTTCAGAATAGTTACCGACGAATTTAACTTCCACCAACGTCGTACTAATTGTAAATGTCCCATTATTTAGTCGTTTGTTCGTTTCCAGATGGATGGTCGCTGCACTGCTCTCCTAAGACTCCGTCTACCCGTCCGTCCGTACGAACATCGTCAATCACAGGGTATCTGCAAATTGTAAGTATTTAACTCATCATTTTAAAAACAAAAATACGTTTATAAAATTTTCAACATTTCTGTATTCAATATTTTTAAACTTTTGCGACGTTTAGTACAAACAATGATATATATATAACATTTTGAAAAATACTTATGTAAGATCATTATCTTTTTTTAAATATTCTTAAAATACGGTATAATCATGATATACATTTCGACTATCATGCTAATCCATCGGTGCACGTAAATAACGGTTAATTGACACAAATTTAAGGTCTCTCCAGGAAGACGACTAGTATCTTTTTAGTGGTGCGGCGGGGAATCGAAACTGCGACCTTGGATGTGTTACTACTAGAACAGGGATCCGATTTTGATTGCTGTTGTTGTTGTTGTTGTTGGGTTTACAAAGGTCTGCCCGCGCCCTATGGCTGCATTATGGCTTGACCCCGTCACATCCTCTAATATGACTGAAACATATTTTTGAGGCCAAAGGAGGAGTTTTATTCCCACCGTTTTGTGGGATATTCGCCAAACGAGAAATTTTGATCCCCAAATGCCGCGGGCCCTACGATGAATGACACCTAGAATGGTCCCAATTGATGCTGGGTGAGTGTGTAAGCTTATTTATACTCGCACTCGGGCCTTGCCCATTCGGCGAGTGCTCCGTTAAGATTGTTAGTCATTTTAGGTTTTTGGAGCAATGTGCACAGACAGAATGTAGCCCTTGTTAGAGCTACCCTGGTTCTTTAACGTGCACCAGTGTATAGCACTGTCACACGGGACCCCCATTTAACGTCCCTCCCGGAAGACGATTAGTTTTTTTTTAGTGATGCGACGGGGGATCGAACCTGCGACCCCTGGATTGATAGTCAAGTGTGTTATCTCAAGACCACGGATCCGCCCCCCCCCCCCCCCCCAATTGATGCCGAAAGGAACGCTGTTTGAATAGTAAAAGAAGCCCACGTGATCCAAACTGGCCAATGGCGGCCGGACCGGTGAAATGTTAATCAATCATCAAAGGACCGCCCTGACATAACAGAAGGACCGGTAAGGCGATACTCCCAGTGTTGGGCGGTCCGGCAGCCTTGACAATTTTACAATTTAATAATTATGTTTTAAAATTCCAAAAAGGATTAATAAATGTCGAAAATAAGGGTTCCTATGAAGGATACCGAGTTTGGTTTGAAAGAAATAAGCAGAAATGAGCATAAAACACGCTATTTCTACCTTATGAGACTATAGTAGATCACAGCAAATATAGTATAGCATTCACCAACCATTTAACATTTTTGCGCTTTCTATTATTAAATGCATATATAGTGAAATATAAACGTAAAAGCGTATTTAAGAGTCTAGATAAAGACAGTGGCTAGTTCAGCCTTAAAGACATCAACTGAGCCCGCTAATACAAAGCCCAGTGGAAGGCTGTTCCATTCCTTAATAGTTCGGGTGAGAAAGATTGCGCCGATAGCTTGTTGCACATTGTGATATCTTGATGTAGTGTGTTGATGTTTGTCGAGAGAGATGAGACTGTGGTAGAAGACGGTTGGTTGATGGCAACTAGGTCGTTTCAAAAGTAATATGGAAGATTAAGGCGGGAGAACTCTCTGTGTTTATTGAATTCGATTTATTTTAGGTATTGGATCATCTCAGTGACGCTTGATCGGTACTGGTACTTGTATTTGACAAAGCGTGCACCTCGACGTTGTACCATTTCCAGTTCGTTTATATCGTCGTTTTCGTATTAGTCCCAAACGGGGCCAGCATATTCCACGATGGGTCGAACAAGCGATTGGTTAGCGATTTCTTCATGCTAAAGAGACTGGTTGTGAAGGCGATAGACATAGTGGCTTATCTAATACACAAGTGGCTTAAAATATAAATGATTATTACAAGACAGCTATGGGGATATAATGTGTATGCAATTGATGGTGAAACAGTTATACTTAACAACTCAAATACAGTAAAACTGCGATCGCTCGAGGTCGCCAGGGACCGAGACAAAACCTCGAGGGAACCGATGTTTCGAGCGACCCGATTTTCAATTTTCCAGTTTGATATGAAATATCTTTCAGTGTATTTTAAGTTTGAAGTCGTCAAACAGACCGTTTACTAAGACACCGATTCTTTCCTGTAAAGGACGTGAGTGGTCTTGTTGGTGTCTTGGTATAAGTAATGGGTCCTTCATTCGATTTCTCAGGTGTTTGACAATTATTTTCTTTCATTTGGGTGTGACATTTTGAAAGTAAGGAACCCGATCTAGCTATCCCCCCAGTCATGGGTCCTTCACTAGATTGCTCAGGTGTTCGACAATTTGTAAGTTCTTTCTCATTTGCCATATTGCAAAACAAAGTGACAAGAAGGAATTCTATTCAGAGATTCCGATGTTGGATGGATATGGTAGTGTTTTAATCATATTTTTATTACTCATTTAAATTTCTCGCAATTAACTTCTCGCCATTAACTTGTCATAATTATCATCTCAAATGCCCATATCAACTAATATTGGTCATGCGTTAACAGTGAGAAACGGTTTTTCACACCTTATCAAATTGCCTTTTAACTGTCATTGCAATTTTTACAACTTGCGAAAATTTTAACACCTGGCAATTGTTTGTTTATTTTGGAACACGCGTTCGGAAAAAAGTGTGAAATTATTACCTCGAGGGAGCCATAAGGTTTTGTGCACGATTTGTGTACTTGGGACCGAAGATATTGCTCGACTGCTCGACATAATTAGGTTTCGAGGCAGCGTGGGTATATTTTATATGAAAATAGAAGGAAAAAAGTTCGGGACCAACCTCCGACCTCGAGGGAACGCCGGTTCTCGAGCGACCGCTTGTTCGAGGGAACGCAGTTTCACTGTACATTCAAAACATACATAATGTTGTAAGGTGGTTAGAGAACTCCCTTGTGTGAACCTAACAACAAAAATAAAAGGATTGGATATATTTTTAACAGAATGACATGATGTAAGTGTAACGTTAAAGAATCAATTTATATAACAAGTCATATCATTCTCTTTACATATATCTCTGTTCTGTATATTAGTTCCACAAAAGGATGTCGAGTTAATGTCCAGGTAAGTAACCTGTACAATGACAGGGTTATAACACATATATAATATGTACGGATTTACTGCATATCTTATATATATATATATGATTGACGGTCAGAGAGGATCATTGGCCTGTTTCAATACACAACTTGGGGCAATATTATCAACGCACGTACCGTTCGATCTCTTTTTCTTATGAATGTTTCTTAGTAGATTTACTTAATTTGTTTTGCGAACCTAAGATTTGTATTGGGCACGTTTTGAATGTGTATTTGATTCGTATAGAAAGGCTCAATTAATTTGGTAACCTAAACATACTTTTTAACTACAAATCATAATACTACGATATATTGTCATACGATCGTTGGTTAAGCGGTCCCCTTAGTCAGTATAATTAATATAGTTGCATATATTCGTTATATGGCAATTCTAGAACTACAATGAATTTGAGCCAGTATCAAAAATGAAAACACAGTAAAGAGAAACACAGAACAATGATTATATGCTATATATGATGAAACAATAGATTTAAGGTTTTTGCTACGACTAAAATCCTTTCTTAAACAGGGGCCCTATTTTTACTTTAAAAAAAAAATATGCACAAAAAAGCAAAATTTTGTCATTTAGATATATAATGTCGTTAACGCTATAATCATTACACAGTCGAATCCCGTTGGCTCGATTTCATCGTTGGCTCGACCTGGTTGTAAAGGACCGAATTTTATTATACTGTATGTAAGCATTCCATCTTGGCTCGAATTTTTCGAGGCTCGAAGTATTTTTACCGGTTCCTGAGAGTTCGAGCCAATGAGGTTCGACTGTATACTCAATGTTTTTACGTATTGTGAATCGGAGATGATCAAATGTTCAGTTATAGTTCTTGAGGGAAATTTGACAAAATATTTTTCACATTTCCGCCCAAGAGTTTTCTTGGTAAATTTTAACGCCATCGTATATTATTTAGTTTCATCATTAGGTACAAAAGTGGCAATATCAAGAATTGCCAAAGGGTAACACGAGTGCATCCGGTTGATCTTATACCTTAAGCATGTCCTGAATCACGATCAAGTGCATCTATAGGTCTAGACAAATCTGTTCAAACATCGATCGTAATTGATTAAATATTAAGAAAACTGAACAGCAATATAGGTATAATTACGCCTCAATTTCCATTAATCCTTTAATGAACGGCATTTCGGGAATGTAAATTATCATCCTATGAACGCAGTTTAGCTATTCGGATATGAGCGTGATTGATCAAGTATAAATATACATGAAATTTGAAAATTGTTTATCTTCAAGTTGTTATTGTTTTTATCGTGTAGCAGGCCACGAGACACTTAAATCAACACAATAAAAAGTGTTAATTCATGATTTGTTAAATATAATGTTGCCATTAAAATTGTATTATACGTTAAAAATCAACAATGAAGTTGTTGACATTTTCTGCGTTGTAAAGACGAAATGCATCAAAAGTTTCCGATCACGGTCAGGTCGTTCTATTTACAGAATGGGAGAGAAAAACAATACTGAAATGTTTTTCTTAAATGAAATTAAGTATTTTTTAACAATTTGGGAAATAAGTTCGGAATCAACTGACTTTAACCAGCCCAACTGCGTTCATACCCTGATAAAGACATCAATCACGCAATTCATTCCTTAAATAATTATTTTAATTGAAAAATTTATTTTTTCCTCATTAAATATGTACGACTAAAATAGAGCCCATAAGGCCGATATATTCCACGTACGCTGTGTCCACGAATTCGTCCTCTGTTCGCGAACATTAATTGCAATGGAAATAATAATAATAATAATGAAAAGGATAGTAATAATAATAATTAAAATAATAATGATAATAGTAATAATAATAATAATAATTGCAATGAAAATAATAATACTAATAATAATACTAATTATAATACTACTACTACTAATAATAATAATAATGATGATGGTTATTAAATATACTTTAAATAAATAAGATAAACTTAAACTTACATTCCAGTGCAAAATCTAATAAATCAACTCGTGTAAATAAATATGCTTTATAAATATATACATCGCATGTAATGTAATATTGATCGAAGCATGGGTAAAGTACATAGTTGACAGTATCAAGTAGCGAGGGTGATACAATTGTTTTGAATGCAATAATATAAAGCAAGGAAGGTCTCCAAAACAGGTTTTTACCCTTGACCATCCATACACATAAAATGTTCAAGATACACTTAAATTACGCAATAAGTGCTTTGCGTTGCTTGAGAAGCTTGGATCCATTAATATACACGAAACCCTGTTTAAATGAATTTAGTAGTTTTTCGAGACATAATTTTTCATCCCTTCTTACATACATGACTATATCCAAAATAAAAATCCACCAGCTCTGACTGATTCTTGCACCTGGAGATGTCTTTTGGTCAACGTTTTGACATTGCTGTCTCGGGCATTTTTAGTTATACTCTTATTCAAACTTAATTAATTTAAAAGCAGGTTTTTCTAGGAAATTGAATGCCTTTGGCAAGCATGATTAATAAATATTTTAGTTATATTTAACCTTTATTGGAATTAAAAGGATGGTGTTTATTGGAAATATAAAACTGCTCAAGTAGACAGTAGAGGCCGTTTTAAGTGTTGAACTTACCACCATCACTATAACCTCCATCGCGTCCACCATCAACAACAACAGCAGCAGCAAATTGAATCGCATTTACGTTTATAAATCGATTCTTCAATACATAATAATCGCTTGGGGATAACATATCAAACACGCATTACAAATGTAATATTATAACATTCTGGCGGTACCATTCAACATTCATAATTATAAGTAAGATAAAAAATAAGGTATCATAAAGATGGCATGTAGGTTTTATTAATGACTTCAATACCATTGTTTAAAGCTGCACCCTCACAGATTGACCGTTTTGACAACTTTTTTTTCATTGTTTTGTCTGGAAACCAGTGATATAAGACTGCTAACAAACATCAGATCGCAGCGTTTCATATTTAGTAACGTTCGAAAATTAATGTTTTTATGGCTCAAAGCGTCACTATCGCTTTACGAATAATGAGTTTATCGGCAAAAATTTGCTCATTCAGAAATGTTCATTGGTTGGTCAATATTTATTTATATAATGATATTAACCAATCAAAGCAGTTCAGACCAATCTTGCCCAAAGATAACATGTGACTATTTATAGAAGTGTTAAACAATTAACCAATCGGGTGGCGGATCCGTGGTATTTTTGGAACACACTTGACTGTTAATCCGGCGGTCGCAGGTTCGATTCCCCGCTGCATCAATATAAATCTTATTAATCGTCTTTCGGGAGGGACCTTGAATTGGGGCTCCGTGTTACAGGGCAACATCTTGTACATGCTAAACCACCAACATGACCTTTTAAGCCACTAAATTTCCATCATGCTTCTTTGCAACATTTCAATTGAAATGGCAGAGAAAACATCATGAAAAATGCACTTAGTAATTAGTGAGAAAAATATCTGTTAACTGACAAAGACTTGAATATCCCGGGGAGGAGTTTATAGGGTCATGAACTGCATATTGTAAACAAATACTTGTAGCAATGTTTACTATCTTGTTGCTTGAAATATGACTTAGGGACAGCAAGCCTACAAAATTCTCCTTACTAGGGGAAGGATTTTTGCGGCTTTAAAAAACCAAGGTAGCTTGAACCAGGGTTACATTCAATGTATACTCACATGTGCGCTTTAATATGTTCCAATTTGCTCCAAAAACCTGAAATCTTATCGGAACACTCGCCGAATCGCCCATGCCCGAGTGCTAGTATAAATAACATTACACACCATTAACCTGTCGCCACAAGTTGCTGATCCGTGGTCTAGTGGTAACACACTTGACTGTCAATCCAGGGGTAGCAGGTTCGATTCCCCGCCGCAACACTATAGTAATACTATTTGTCTACCAGGAGGGACGTTCAATGGGGGGTCCCGTGAGACAGTGCTTCACACTGGTGCACGTTAAAGAACCAGGGTTACATTCTGTATGTGCACTTTGCTCCAAAAACCTAAACCTCCCTCAAAAGAGTACCAACTCATATCACTGCCGTTTGAAGCGATGCTTAAGGTTAAAGGCCTAGTTTAAGGAATGCTTGACATGACAATCCCCTGCTGTGCATCTCCTGCTAATGCACTGATGTCACAGTAGGGGCCAATTTCCTGTTTATGAGTTTATTGGCCCAAGGCCATTTAGGGTCACCACAAGTGGCGGATCCGGGGTCCAATAGTAACTCACTTGACTGTCAACCCAGGGGTATCAGGTTCGACTCCCCGCCGCACTACTACACTTATACTTATCGTCTCCCGGGAGGAACGTTCAATAGGCATCCTGTGTAACAGTGTTTTATACTGGTGCCATTTAGGGTCCATTTCTATAATATAACCTCTAAAACTGCACAGCAGAATATTCAGATCAGAGATCTGATAAGACAATTAGGCAATTAGATTAAGATCAATACACAGAGGTTGTGTACAATACACGCTGTTGTTGTTTTTTTAATTTATTTATTTATTTATTTATTTATTTATTTATTTTTGGGGGGGGGGGGGGTGGCGGGGGTCACTTAGAGAAGGATTAAACTGGGCCATTAGGATAGACGGTAGACAAAAAATAAACTTGTCCAGTCTGTAAATCCATAATGCCTTGTAAAATGGACGTGAGGTAGTCCTGTGATTCTTTCCTAAAATCATCATTTTTTTTTACTGTGCTTCTTTTAAGCGTTACACTAGATCAGCATACACATAAACCCCACGCTATTTATTGAACGTTGGCCTTGAAAATAAACATGGTTCAAAACAGTTACGGCACCCGCAACCCTCGGGATTGAAATTGTACACTCGCCCTAATACCCTTATCACACTATACGAAGACCAGGAAAACCGCACTACGTTTTTTAACATGATTGTTCAAAGTCCGCTCACGTCCTTCACGTCCATTAAGATCGAACCACGTCCTTATCGATGTCTAATGCGTTCCTATTACGTTGACTAAGTTTTGAGGGCGAAGTGGGAATGTGGACAAGTGTGATGGGGCATAATTATGCGCTCGTGCATAATCCCAATCACTTGTTGTTGTTTTTGTGCCGTTACTATTTCATATCCCACTGTTTGTACTGCTACGCTCACTTCGCCCATTCTTAATCATTAAAAATGTTTCTTTTACAAATCTGGGTTTAATAGTATGGATGAAAAGTTAAGTAAAAGTAAACGTCCGGTCCGAGCAGTTTTTCTTATAAATTCATTGTTATACATGTACACACATCAATAAATTTCAGTCAATATTGTTATTTGCATAAGTATCGTAGGTTCATGCTATGAAAGAACGAGAAAAATCTGTAACAGTTTTTTCAGAAGCATCATCCATCAAGCATAAATCAAACATAACACATAAATAAAATATTCATACTATATATATATATATATATATATATATATATATATATATATATATATATATATATATATATATATATATATATATCACAAATACATCATACGTCATACGTTTTACGTCATAACACATAAATTTAATATGCATACTACATATATACATCACAAATACATCATATGTCATACATGCTACGTCATACATAAATGAAATATGCATAATACATATATACATCACAAATACATCATACGTTATACGTGTTTCGTCATATATATATACATCACAAATACATCATACGTCATACGTGTTACGTCAAACATATATATATCACAAATACATCATACGTCATACGTGTTACGTCATACATAAATTAAATATGCATACTACATATATACATCACAAATACATCATACGTCATACGTGTAACGTCATACATATATTCAACACAAATACATCATACATCGCACGTGTAACGTAATACAAATTTACATCACAAATACATCATACGTCATACGTGTTACGTCATACATAAATGAAGTATGTATAATACATTTATACAACACAAATTCATCATACGTCATACGTGTTTCGTCATACATATATTCATCACAAATACATCATACGTCATACGTGTAACGTCATACATATTTACATCACAAATACATCATACGTCATACGTGTAACTTCATACATAATTACATCACAAATACATCATACATAACACGTGTAACGTCATACATATCGACATGATTCAAATACATACATATTCAATAAACAATACCATACATTGGCCCGATTGTTCAGAGCTTCGTTAAAATTAACAACCTGATTAACTTTATCATTGTTAACTTTCAAAGGTGATAAAGTGCTCATATATTTAATCAAAACAAGGACAGCTGAAACAGTTGTCTCACCGCTTGTTAGGAATACTACAGATCATAAGTGTATCTGTGAAACTTACAGAGCAATATTGACTTGAAATTTAACAACGATGACGTTAATAACGTTGTTAACTTTAACAAAGTTCCCAATGTATCTTAGACTACATAACAAAATGTCATGAAGTCTTATGGGGGAGCATATACACATATAGACTACTTATCAACTGCTATATACTGCAATCATAACATCATGTATTAACAACATAAACTTATATTAGGTTAGAAAATTAATTCATATTTACGCGCACAATTCATGAAAAAACACCAATTCTGTAATGAGTTTATCATTATTGGTATCATCCAACTTAGAATTTCGTCTTAAATCATAGTTATTGGCAAATAACGTTTGTGTATTACTTTATATTACAACAGAATCATACTTATCTTCAATGTCCACACTATCGCTAAGTTCACAATACATTCAAAACTCAAAGCCGTTGGGACCTCCAGAATGACTTCGAGATTACGAGCATTCGAGAACCCTTCAAGGCGTTTATTTAATAAATAGCCCCAGGTTACACAAACAAGTTTATAAAAATAACCAAAACATTAAAAAAATCGACATAACCAGAACATCGAGACAACAGAGTTCGACATAGTGAGTTTCCACGGTATATTCAGTTTCTGTCAATGTGATTTCTTCTATATTGCTATTAAACTGTGACATTTCAGGCAATGGTTTTAACAACTGAAAATGTGTGTTACAGTTATTATCGTCAGTCAAACTTTCAGTTAAAAATGCATTTAACAAGTAAACTCCAATAAAAAAAAATTAAGACAGGATTCGGTTAGTTATAAGCATCTCCTGCACGTTGTGCACGATTTCAGCAGCTTACTTTTTTGCTACTTACAGTACTAACAAATAGGTCCAGGAAAAAATCACCCAAACTTGCTTACACGCCCACATTTCTCGAAACATCTAAAGTCCCTTAAAACTTGATTAAGCTTAGCTCACTGATTTTGTTGTTAAATTTATTAAAGTTTGTGTAATATTCACATTCTTACGAGTTTTTGGAGTTTAAAGGGAAATTATTTTCTTGATTATCATGATAAAATAGCTTTTACTTAGAAAAACCACTCACACAAGTACGCACGCACGCACACAAACACGCACGCACATACACACACACGCACACACACACAACAGCCAATCACACGGAATATGTTGCATGATTAAATTGAATGAAAACAAAAGCTAAGAAAACTGTAACGAAGCCATATTTTTAAAGTTCGCCAAGCTAAAATTAAATGGAATGTGTAAAAAAATATTACGAGTATTTTTTATAACATATTTGCACTGAAGCTATGTATGTGTTTGTTTAATATGACCATACAAACAAGTTCTATTATTTTTTTTTCGAAATAAACTAGTTTTTACCACAAAAAATCTCGTCTGTGAGTGACAAAAAAGCATTAATATTTTTCAGTGATAGTTTTAATATAAATTATACAAATAATTTTGTCTACCTTTCTTGAAAGACAACATCATTTTCTTTACATTTGCATAGAAAAGCATGTCTGAAATAGAAACTTGCTTGTCCAGTCATCAGTATCTTTTAAAGCTGCACTCTCACAGATTAATCGTTTTGCCAACTGTTTTATTTGTTGTCTTTGAATGAGCTATTTTTGGGGATAAATGTCTAGAAACCAGTGAAATAAGAAAGCTAACAAAAATCAGATCGCAGGTGTTTATATTTACGTCCTAAAAGTGATGTTTTATGGCTTAAAGCATTACACAATACTACTTATAGGTTGAGGTATCAAGGTATTACTCGATTAAAGCATTGTGATTCTGAAACATTTTGTTTTAAACATGTCAATCTGTGAGAGTGCAGCTTTAAGTGCGATATTAAAACAAGCGCATGTATATGTATAAATACATTGTTTTTATAATGACGTTTACAAAGGGAAACTCATTCAAAACTCAGGTTTCAATATCGTATTGTAACTTCATCTAAAGCAGGGATTATTTCGATGAAAGTATTACAACTTAAACGTGTAACTATCATATACACAGATTATTTAAAAATAAGGTCATTCAATTGATTTTTTTCTCATTGAAAAAATCATTTTCTAGTAAGATTATTCGTAAACATGGGCTCTAAATTCGCTTATGGAGTTCAACCAAGTTAGTGTAGATATGGCAATGACGTCTTGAAGAAGTAATTTGAACGAGCATATATTTTTAGTAATAACCCTGTTTACATTAAACAACACCAAGTCTTGTGTAGTCGCAGTAATTGCGAAAAATCCAAGCTTTCCTGGAATATATACGGCTTATTTTAAAGCTGCACTCCCACAGATTTACAGTTTTTACAACTTTTTGTTAATTGTTTGTCTTGGAACGAGCAAATATTTGCATAAATATATGCAAACCAGTGATATAAGACTGCTGACAAAAGATCAGATTGCAGACTTTCATATTTTCGTTCGAAAATTATTGTTTTATGGCTAAAAGCGTTACTAACGGTTTAAGAAAAATGCATAAAACATCAAAAAAAAAGTTTATATAACAATCTGCGAACTTATGTTTTGACAGCAGTCTTGTATGACTGGTTTCCATGCACTTTCGCATAAATTGGCTCGTTCCAAGACAAAAAAAAAGTTGTCAAAACGTTCAATCTATGAGAGTGCAGCTTTAAAAGATTATGGATAAGCTCTTCTTAGTTCTTACCGTGACCTCACATGAAAAAAGATTCAGCACAATGCATTTTGGCGTACCTCTCTTTTATTTACAGTCGAACCGCATTGGCTTGAACTCCCGCAGACCGGCGGAAATACTTCGAGTCTCGGAAAATTCGAGCCAAGCGGGAGCCCTTAAAATGTCGTGATATGTTAAATTATATACCAATATTTGAGTTTACTTTGTTCAAGAAGGCAGAATACATGATAATTCCGCATATAGCATGTGACAAGGTAAGCTATAATGCTGAAAGAAGGCATAATAATTCCGCATATAGCTCATGACAAGGTAGCTATAATATTGACAGAAGACATGATAATTCCGCATAAAGCACGTGACAAGGTAAGCTATAATGCTGAAAGAAGGCATAACAGTTCAGCATAAAGCTCGTGACAAGGTTGCTATAATGCTGACAGAAGGCGTGATAATTCTGCATATAGCTCGTGACAAGGTAGGCTATAATGCTTAAAAAAAAGCATAATAATTCCGCATATAGCTCATGACAAGGTAGCTATAATACTGACAGAAGACATGATAATTCCGCATATAGCACGTAACAAGGTAAGCTATAATGCTGAAAGAAGGCATAATAAATCCGCATATAGCTCATGACAAGGTAGCTATAATACTGACAGAAGGCATGATTATTCCGCATATAGCTCGTAACAAGGTAGCTATAATACTAAAAGAAGGCATAATAATACCGCATACAGCTCGTGACAAGGTAGCTATAATACTGAAAGAAGGCATAATAATTCCGCATATAGCTCGTGACAAGGTGAGCTACAATGCTGAAAGAAAGCATGATAATTCCGCATATAGCTCGTGACAAGGTGTGCTATAATGCTGAAAGAAGGCATGATAATTCCGCATATAGCTCGTGACAAGGTAGCTATAATGCTGACAGAAGGCATGGTAATTCCGCATATAGCACGTGACAAGGCAAGCTATAATACTGACAGAAGACATGATAATTCCGCATATAGCACGTGACAAGGCAAGCTATAATGCTGAATGAAGGCATAATAATTCCACATATAGCTCGTGACAAGGTAGCAATAATACTGACAGAAGACATGATAATTCCGCATACAGCACGTGCCAAGGTAAGCTATAATGCTGAAAGAAGGCATAATAATTCCGCATATAGCTCATGACAAGGTAGCTATAATACTGACAGAAGACATGATAATTCCGCATATAGCACGTAACAAGGTAAGCTATAATGCTGAAAGAAGGCATAATAAATCCGCATATAGCTCATGACAAGGTAGCTATAATACTGACAGAAGGCATGATTATTCCGCATATAGCTCGTAACAAGGTAGCTATAATACTAAAAGAAGGCATAATAATACTGCATACAGCTCGTGACAAGGTAGCTATAATACTGAAAGAAGGCATAATAATTCCGCATATAGCTCGTGACAAGGTGAGCTACAATGCTGAAAGAAAGCATGATAATTCCGCATATAGCTCGTGACAAAGTGTGCTATAATGCTGAAAGAAGGCATGATCATTCCGCATATAGCTCGTGACAAGGTAGCTATAATACTGACAGAAGGCATGGTAATTCCGCATATAGCTCGTGACAAGGTAAGCTATAATGCTGAAAGAAGGCATGATAATTCCGAATATAGCTCGTGACAAGGTAGCTAGTATACTAGCAGAAAGCATGACAATTCTGCATACAGCTCATAACAAGGTAAGCTTTAATGCTGATAGAAGGCCTGATAATTCCGCATACAGCTCGTGACAAAGCAGAAGGCATTATCATTCCGCATTTAACTCGTGACATAAAAACCTATTTTGCGAACAGAGGGAATGGTCGTTCTGTATATATTTGTTTATGGTATTTTCTGTTGGCAGGAACATCTATATATATCGTACAATTATAGAATTATAATTATACATGTATATATGTTTATGCTTAACGGCTATTATTTCGAACATGATATCTTAAATATTGCCCATTTGTTTTCCCTATCAAAATAGACAATATATCCAAGACAACATAAGCTAGACTTCCTCACAATTTTGAATTTCAACAATAATACTTGACACCACAGACACGACTAAACATCACAGGCTACTTCTCGTTTCAAAAGAACAACACGTATTAGGTACATGGCTTGTTATTTATATTGGCAGCATATATACAGATCAATTGAAAAAGTTGTACTCTAGTTGAACTGTGACAGATGGAAGTCAAATCAAATGGGTGCCGCTTTGTCGAATGTGAAAACTTCAGAACACTGTTTCCCCAAAACACTTTTTTCAAACGACAGATTAAGTCATAAACGAAGCACACCACACATAATCGGGGTCGCATGAATCATCTGAATTCATAATAACATATTTCACTAATGTTTTCACACTACCTTTAAAAAAGCCTCTAGTTTCGAAATAACGCCGCCGACTACCTAAATTATCCTTGCGCGAACACCTTGTGTTCCCACTAATATTCCTACCCCAAACGACAAAATATCGAACAGACGACCAATCGACTATTTTGAAATGGTAAACATATATTTAAACGAACGCCATTGGAATCCTCAAAAAGTATTTTGATGTCCATTATTTGTTCAAAGCATACATGTACTTAAAGATGCACTCTTACTCCCAACTAAGATTTACCACAATTTATACATTTGATTTGCTATACCAAAAATGATGAATAAATGCAAAAAATAATGAAGGAAATCAAGTTTAATTTAAAAGAAAAAGACTATACGAGACTATAGTAGACCATAATAAATGTTTTAGCATTCACCAATCATATAACATTTTTGTGTCTTCAGCTGTTAAAAACAACGTTACAATCTTGTTATCAGTAACTTATATCTTCCATAAATGTATTATTTAATAAGTAGTTAAAGGTTTATCAGCCAAAATTGATGTTTGTCATACATGTGTATGTATTTATTTTGAATAAGAGTGTCACTTTAACTTAACCCACTGACTTGTTGGTCCATTTTAATCAGTTGATCGATATCGGTGTCTTTTATGGTAATGTATATTAATAACGTTCAACCATTTTTTCAAATATTTACATCAACAGACATAGTGTTACAATGTAAATATCATAAACTTTTTGTTCACACTATATTTGAATCACTTTAAAACAATATATCATGATTATAAATGCATAATGATTAAAAATTTGTTCAGTCCATTAGTTTGGTAAATAATTGCAGTCGAAATCCGTTGGCTCGATATTGCTTGGCTCGATTTTCTCGTTGGCTCGAACTTAGCTCGATATTCGCCTGGTATTCCGAGCCAACGGGTTTTGACTGCATGCTATTTTCAGTATGTTTTTATTTGCTGTTCGGAAATGATTCTAAATATGATCTTCGTGACTGTTTGTAACATGTCATGCATAACAACCATAGCATTCATAAAAAGGGTATGAAAAACAATTCGTGTGAAACGATATTACTACTTGTTGCAATGATAATTTAAAAGCATCACCAAAAGTCCAGGTGAGTGTGCTGTTGTTAATATTTTTAGAAGTGATATTCTATTGATTTCAATATATATTGTATTCTTTGATTCCGTATACTAGCAAACAAATACTAGGGATATCTATATTGTACATGACCATGTGTGTGTGCGTGTGTGTGTGTGTGTGCGTGTGTGTGTGGCGTGTGTGTGTGTGTGTGCATGCATGCGTGCGTGTGTGCGTGCGTGCGTGCGCGTGTGTGTGTGTGTGTGTGTGTGGCGTGTGTGCGTGTGCGCGTGCGCCTGTGTGTGTGGCGCGTGTGCGTGTGTGTGTGCGTGTGTGTGTGTGTGTGTGTGTGGCGTGTGTGTGTGTGCGTGCATGCGCGCATTACTCCCTTGATAATAGTATTGTCAATGGTCAAACGCAAATTGTGTCGATTGCCAATAATTTTTGAAACTTGCTAGAAGCACAATATGAAAAATGTCACATATTATGCTCTAACGTCAATTACGGTAAGAAGCGTTATTGACTATTGAATTATTTTAGCCTTTGATTTACAGAATTCTAATCATTTTACAATTGCATATCTGGCAGTCTTTTTTTATTAAAATGAAGTAAAATAACTCAGAAACTGTAGACGTTTTACCGATGTTAGTTAAAGTATAATTTATTCAACACAAATATCAGACTATAAGTATCTTCCATGGCCGAGAGTGTAAGATAGGTTCATTCCGACCCGAGCGTAGGGTGTTTTGCGGAAACGAGGTTTACCGAGTTTCCGCAAAACACCCTGCGCGAGGGTCGGGATGAACCTATCTTATACGAGCGGCTATGGTAGATGCTTTTTCTCCCACCTCAGTTAAACAAAATTAAGTAAAAATGTATTCTTTGCTGGAACTCTTTTTTGCTTAGTGAAAATAATTGCGTATGGATATGCGATAGCACGTGGTTGTCATGGATATACGCGCAGTGATCAAGTTAATGTTAATAGTCAAATCGGTCTTTTTAAATAGTTCTCAGGAGAATGTAGCATTATTTCTTGAATGTTGCCTGAAAACTGTTTTATGGTGACATCTGAAGCGAGAAATAATTAATTAGCGTTCTAAATATTACCATAAGACAAGATTTCCTTGATGCTACTGACGACAGTCTTCAACAAGGGAGGTAATTACAATGTGGTAAAAGGAGCATTTTATCTTCGCCCGTGGGCAAGATAAGAATATCTAGCATGGTTAAATTATTGGATCTACTTATCTGAGGTGGGAGAAATTGAAATATTAAATGTCATAGGACTATAAACATGATATAATAAAGCGGATTAAAAGGAAATCACGACTTAAAATGTTTCTCTCCGGATAGTTATACGTACAAAAATAAGCTGCAGAATGAACACTTTAGATGATAAAAAATGTATCAACAAGTTTTAAATGTGTTAGAATATACTATTTCAATGCATCCTATTTAGACAGGGATTTTGGTTTAGCAAGGTGTAGAAAGATATGAAAGGTTATCTGGGGGGAAAAGGGAAGGGATGGGGGAAGGGAGGATGGATTGGGAAAGGGCGAAGGATCGACATAGGGGAGGGATTTGGGAAAGGGAGTGGGATGGGGCAAGAGAGTGGGATGCAAAAAGGGAGAGGGATAAGGAAAAGAAGAGGGAAGGAAAATGGAGTGGGATGGATTAAGGGATGGATAGGAAAACGGGATGGATAGGGAAATGGCTCGGTAAAAAAGAATAGATGGGGGAATGGTGAGAGAAGGGGAAAGGAGAGGGCTGGGGAAAGGGGGGTGGTGGTGGGCAAGGGAGAGAGATGGGGAAAGGGTGAGATAAGGGGAAAGGAGAGCGCTGGGGAAAGGGAGGGTGGTGAAAAGGATGGAAAAAGGGTGAGAGAAGGGGAAATGGTTCCGGGTGGGTTAATATGGTGTTGATTTGTTAAGGGGGGAATGGGGAAAGTGAGAGGAATTGAGAAAGACAGGGAGATGGTGACAGGGATGGGGAACGGGAAAGGGATGAGAAAAGAGGATTTATGGGAAAAGGGATGATGAGAATTATAGGGAGAAGGATGGGTAAAAGGACAAGGGATTGGGAAGGGATGAGTGACAGGGAAAGGGATTGGATGGCGAAAGGGAGAGGGATGGTAAAGGAGGGTTGCGTGGGGAAAGAGACAGGGATCAAGAAAGAGAGAGGGATGTAAAAGGGAGAGGGATGGGAAAGGGGTAAGGGTGGGGAAAGGATGGGGAAATGGGGAGGAATTAGGAAATGGAGAGGGATTCGAAAAGGGGGAGGAATTCGGAAAAGAAGCGGAATGGGGGAAATGATGTTGATCAGAAAAAGGGGAGGAATGGGGAAAGGGACAGAAATGGATTAAGCGAGTTATGGGGTAAAAGAGAGGGGTAGAAAATGAAAGGGATTGGGAAAGGTCGATGGATGTGGCAATTGAGAGGAATCGTGAAAAGGTGAGGAATGGGGAAAAGGATATGGATGGTTAGGGAAAGGGACTGGAAAAGACAGAGTGATAGGGAAAGGGAGATGGCTGCGAAAAGGAAGAGGGATGGGAGATAGAAGAGTAAATGGTGAGGGGTGGGCAAACATAAAGTTGGAGGGGGAAAGGGGGAAATGGGAAAAGGAATGGATTTTTGAAAGAGAGAGAGATGGGGAAGGGATTATTATTATTATTATTATTATTATTATTATTATTATTATTATTATTATTATTTGGTTCTGCATATTTACATAATGATCGGTCAAAAAAGTCCGGAGATTGTTATTAGGAAAGATATCGAGTTTAATTTGAAAGAAATGAGCATAAAACACGGTATTTCTACCTTAAATATTTAAGCATTCACCGATGTTTTAATATGTTAGCGCTTTCCGCTATTTAATTCAAGGTTACAAGCTTGTTATCAGCAGATAATGTTTTCCATGCAATATTAAATAGTAGTTAAAGGTTTATCAGTCAAAATTAATGTTTGTTATACATGCTTATGTATTGATTTTGAATAAGAGTGTCACTTTAAATCGCATGTTTACAAACGTTTAAACATCGTGAATAAATACAAAGGTTATATTTGGACATGCGCAGTAGATGAAATGAATTTACTTCATTGTTGGTTTTGAAGATCAACAAAATAAAGGTAAATATAACTTGTATTTCTTTATTGAGAATTGCTTGATATAACCGACATTAAAAGCAGTTTTTTTGTGGGGGTGGGGATAATAAAATAGCACATTTGAACGATCTTTAATGCTTTTCTAAATTAGAACAAAGATCACTACTTTCGTTTTGAAAATGATTCGTATCTAGACAAGACATTTTATTTTTGTCTAAGGTCAAATTTTTACTTGCTCGTACTGAATCTGTACGTTTTCATTTGAATAAAACAGTTAGCTTATAACAGTGATTCATATATTAGTTTGTTTACATAGATGGAGGTACCCGGAAAGAAGCGTGACCCTGACCTTGACAAGGGTTCCGCTGACGCCACGGTCTACTGCCAGCCGTGTGAAGAAGGCGGTAAACGCGCTGTGGCCCAGGGCTTCTGTCAGACCTGCGAGGAGTACATGTGCGCTCCCTGTGTCGAATACCATAAGAGATTGAAGATGTCTAGGAACCACATTTTGCTGTCCAAAGATAGGATGCCCTCCTTCTACCCGACAACGAAAAAATCAGCTATCGCCGACACGGATTATTGTAACAACCATCCGAAGGAGATGATCAAATTTTATTGCCCGACCCACGGAGACCTTGGCTGTGGTGATTGTGTCGTACTCGACCATCGCAACTGTAAAGTT
The DNA here is from genome assembly GCF_026914265.1 of Mya arenaria. Taxonomy (NCBI): domain Eukaryota; kingdom Metazoa; phylum Mollusca; class Bivalvia; order Myida; family Myidae; genus Mya; species Mya arenaria. Next base: position 48,075,550 of record NC_069129.1, read on the forward strand.
GACTATATCGCTGATGTGGCTAAAGAATTCGTCACTGGAAAATCATTCAGAGAGCTGGAGCCATCGATTAAACGAGCTAAAGATATTTTATCCGGGTTTATAAGAAACGTCAAGGAGCTCTTTGGTGATGTCAAAAACCAGTCGAAGGTTGAGATAGATAAACTGCGGAAGTTCCGTGCAGAAATAAACACTTATCTAGACCGGCGCGAGAATGAGTTGCTCGACAACATCAAGAAGGTTAATACCGAGGATGAGAACGCGCTGTCTGCACTTAAGACCGATTGTGAGTTGACGAAAACCGGACTTGAGGCCATGAGGACGGAACTTACTTCCGGTGACGTCTCGGTCAATCAGCGGTACGTGGCATCAAGGAGAAGCCAGAAGGAGCTACGGAGAATTTATGATAATATGGAGAAGATGGCTGATAGGATGAACGCCCGGAAGTACCTGTTTACTAAGGACGCGGACACGGAGCGGCTACTGGGTTCGAAAAGGGGCCTTGGAACACTTGACGTTGCGGGAGAGTTTCGAAAGAATAGTATGTTTAAAAATCACTTTACATATTTAAGTATCACTTGACTCTAAAAAGGATAGCCTTGTAATTTTTTGAGGAAAACTCTATGTAATATCTCAATAATTTGTCCTTCTACTTATATTGAGTTCTTGTTCAAAATGGCCAAAGCTATTACTTAAATTATGACAGAGAAGTTTAACTTAAACTAAATGAAAACGTTTTAATATAAATTACTGATAATAAATACGTTTTGCTGCAATCAATTCGGTAAACCCGCCTGGGCAAGTACACTGCAAGTACACTGTAAACAAACATAAATGGGCCTCGACGCGAATGCCAACGCAGCCCGTTTTTCCCATTCGGTATAAATTGGAATTTATCATAAAATCCATAGTTATTGGGCTTACTGTTAGACTATGTACATAAGCGTATTTGTAGCAACATTTTTACAGTGTCATTTAAATATATTTCAAGGTTTTCACAACACTCCGACCTTTTCTATCTAAAACAAAAAGAACTTTGATTTATATGTATTTTTCTGTTCGAAATACTATCTTTATGACTATTTTTACGGTTTTATAAAGGTGATCAGCTGACTCAAAGTAATGGTAATGCCCATTTTTAGTGCTGTGTCTTATATGCCCAACATTTGCACACCGGGAAAACATATCAACGGGATGCACATTTGGCCTTGGGGTATGTTTTTGACGAGTTTATATGACAATTGAGAAAAGTAAAAAAAAATCAATAAAAATCAAAAGTTATAAATAATTTGCCAAAACATTTCAACAGGTTTTTTTTTATATCAATGCGTTACTTTTATTGTTTTATGTCGAATATTCGAATTAAGACCCCAAAATAGAAACACACGCTGGGACATAAGGCAAATTTGCCTCCGAAAGAAAACAAATGCATGTTTGCACTTATTTATCCCTGGGGTAAATCTTGTCACAATAATTTGGCTAAAATATCAAACTGACAGAAAAGACGTGTTAATAATGTGTTCATAAGATATACGGGGAAAATCGTACAGTGAATTTGTTTGCAGGCGTACTTAAGACGGGAACATAAAAATGATTATAACTCAACTTGTCAAATATAGCTTTTGGTGCTCACTCGGTGAATGTTATTGTATATTACACTAAAACCAAAAACACCTCTTTATCATTTATATTTATTACAGGGTGGCCGTGTCTTGTTTGTTTAATCTAAATTTTCTCATTGAAAAAAACACTTAAAATTGAAGCTGCACCTTTTTAAAAAAGGTTTAAACCATTGTCGCATTTAAGTTTATAAGACGAAAGTGAAAAAAAAAATAATCTAGTCCATTATTGTGTTCAGTTCCAGTTCCTGACCTATCTACTGTAACATGGAAGAATGGAGCAGACATCCACGTCAGAGCGCCACAAGGCCAGGAAACCTGCATTATTACCGGCCTCGCCCTGCTGTCTCCCGGTCTCTTCCTTCTGACTGACCACGGTAACAGCTGTGCCAAACTGGTGGACGCCACCACCCGCGCCGTCACGTCCCGACTCGAACTGCCAGGCGGGCCCTGGGACGTGTGTGCGCTTCCTGATGACCAGGCCGCTGTCACTCTCCCGTTTAAGTCCATGATACAACTGATGTCTACGAAAGGAGGGCAGTTGTCGCGTGGAAAGGAAATTAAAGTATCATTTGGGTGTTATGGTATTGCATACTACAACAATAGACCCGCGTATTGAAGTGATGACATTGGATGGGCTTATTACCAGTAAATTTCAAACAGTGTATGGAAGACAAACTTTCAAATGCCCATACTACCTGACTGTGTCAGCTTCCACACCACCGACCCTGTTCGTGTCTGACTACACTGCTGACACCGTCCTCCAGCTGTCTCTAGACGGGAAGGCCCTGCAAGAGTACAGTGACAATAA